>NC_080052.1:16099121-16154121 GCF_026212465.1 Amaranthus tricolor
GTGTTACAGTTATGGGACTTAATGAAGAAGTGCAAAGGTTTAACTCTTGATGCTCCTAGGATGCTGTTTTTGACTCTTCATATACTTGGGAATGTTTCATTATCATTTATTCATAGTTTTAATGTACTTAATGTTACTTAGTGAGATCTCTCCTATAAATAGAGAGCTCTCATTCACATTGTAATCATCCACAAATACACCCCAAGCCAAACACTAGCCTATATCTCTTCTCTATTGTAATTCTCCACATTTGAGAGTTCTTTGAACTCCTTTTGATAATATAAGAGATACTACACACCGGAGGACGTAGCCTTAGTTGGGTGAACCTCGTTAAATCTTTGTGTCGTTTTATTGCTTTATTTTCTCCTATAAACATCGATATCATTGATAGTGTAATTTGTTTGTCACTAAAACTTCATACACTCGATCTTGGCAATATTGGAGTTTGAAACACATTGTTCGAACTCTAATACATCGTCGTTTTTCACCTTTAATAGTATTGTTAGCTTCATCGTTATATTGCACTATATCAGCCATTGATGAAGTTTAAAAAAGAAAAAAAAACAGGATATTAGATTTTATATTTACGTAGATTTATTACAAAGTTTTTCTTAATTACATAATATGATTCTCGTTTTGCTGCAGAGATTTGTTCGCATAAGTACATTCGAATTCAAGTATCAATTTCTCCATTTTTAGACAATATTAAGGTTTTAGAAGTAAAATATAGATCAAGGTTGAAGAAGAAAAGTGAGAATCTGATTTCTTCATATTCAAGCCTTTATTTTACATGGGGAATAGGCCGTTAAGCATTTAGCTTTTCATATTCCAAAAAGCAAAACACGCCCATCTACCTTCTGTCAGTATCAAAATTTTATTTTTCTTAAAAAATAGGCATTACTAAATATAAAAGGTGGGTTGGGCTCTTAAAAATCGTCTTTACAAAAGACGGTCTCTTAGGAAAGTACCTGTGTATATAAAACAAATAATAATAATAATAATAATAATAATAATAATAATAATAATAATAATAATAATAATAATAATAACAACGCTTAACATAACTATGGATTATCTCTTTTCAAGTATTTGCTCTGCATTACATTTTCATTTGTGACACCTTTAAAGTGTTTGGACTTGTGTAAAACAAGACCGTATCAGATAAGCTACATTGTAAAGGTTACGCATTATTGCAAAGGTGTTAAAAAGTTGCGTTTTTGATCGTATCAAGTGATATCTTATAATTTGACCGATATTTAGGTGTCAAAATAACCCATCAATCCCATTACCACATCATTGTTCCGTTACCAAGATCACGATTGTTCATAGAGGCATTTTTCGATGTTGGGAAACACAATTATAATACTAGCAGCGGAAATAAATGTTTTTCCTTTTGTAAAAAGTAAAATGAGCTAACAAACTTCTCTTGAAAAACTAGAGGATAAAAACTTTATAATGCACTATTTCACTTAATTATTACAAAAATAATGTGCAGCATATTTATGTTAATCCTATTACTAAAACATTAGTGGTAAAATTCATATCTTTACCTCAACCATTAACAATGTAGATAAAGAGAAAAACTATCTTATAATTTCTTTAGTTCATTCTATTATGATTTTCTCTTCCTAAGTTTCCTCTTATTCATAAGAATTTTATCTTCTCAATATAGGAGGATATACACCAACAAATCTCTCCCTTCCGACTTATATTGAGTATTGAGAAAGTTCGACTATATTTCTGCACATATCAAACTTTCGCATCGTAACACCTTTAGTCATCATATCTGAACCACTTTTTTTTGTATGAATTTTATCCAAATACAACAACTTAGAGTCTAGAACATCTCTAATCCAGTGATAACGTACGTCCACATGTTTGGTCCATGCATGAAATATGGGATTCTTTGCAAGATGAATACACTAGTGGAAAAAAAAGTATTTGCTGCGGTTTTTGTATATTCGCAGCAATAAATAGGAAAAAGATTTTGAAAGAAAAGAAAACAATTATTTGCTGCGGTTTTGTGGATTGACTGCAGCAAATACTTAGTACCAAAACTAATTGCTGCGGTTTTCATAAGGACCGCAGCAAATAACCCTTCTTAATTGCTACGGTTATCTCGAGGCCCGCAGCAAATAACCGTTACAATGCACTCATGTTTATTTGCAGCAAAATGATGAATATATAATTGATGCGGTTAACACGTGCCCGCAGCAAATAACCTTTGCACTAAATTAAAGTCCCGCCATTTCATCAATATGTTTCTTTTTTCAGAAACTCGACGTAGACAGTACACTTGTTTTTAAACATTATTCTCTCAAACCCATTGAAAAACGCTTCATCTTCATCTTCATCTTCATCTGCTTCGTTCCTCTTCATCATCTTCACAAACGTTAACAACAAAGTTCTTCATCTTCGTTTTCATTAGACGAAACCCTTCTGTTTCATTATACCACAAACGAACACATACAGCGGTTCTTCTTCTCCATCTGTTGTTTCATTCTACTGTTCCTGTTCATCATCAAACTTCAAACTTCAAATTTTCATAAACCCCCTACTTGTTTCATTCTACTGTTCTTGTTCATCATCAAACTTCAAACTTTGAATTCTTCAAAACCGTTTGAAACCAAAGGCATTTGGTCTAGTTCATCTTCAAGACTCACGAATTAAGGTATTATTTGTCTTTTTAAATTCTCAAACCTCTAAGGTTTTTGCAAGTTCATAACATACGAAAATTAGGTATTATTTGTTTCATAAATTTGGAAGTTTATATTTTTATAGTTTCACTTGTAATTTAGTAATTTAGTTAAAAATGTAGTTTGTTAATTATTTGCATAGTTAGTAATTATTTGTGAATGGCTCCAGTTGCACTGCAGTATGCGTAAAGAACTTGGAAATATTCTTTGTTAGCTGACACTTATAATTAAGATGAAACTTGTGGGGCAATATTCATTCCATACGGCTTCCGTTCTTCAAGAACTTGACCCTGTAAACAATCACCAAACATTAAGTTTGTGTGGTTTGTTAATTATTTGCATATTTTTTTTAGAAATGTGGTTTGTTGTTATATTTGTCTTTAATTATTAGAACTAGAATACATATATTTCTCATGTTAAATGATTTAATTTTATATGCTAGAAACTTGGCACACAACACTATTTGGTATATATTATTGTGTTGAAGTGGTTAGAATTTAAAATCATAGTCATATGCTAGAAATTACGTGTTAAATTGCGATTTTATGCGTTTTTAACCGTTTTTGGCACTTTCGCGCGTAAAGTAGCTCAAACTTGGTTTGTTTTGCACGAAACTTGGCACAAAACACTATTTGGTATATATTAATGTGTTGAAGTGGTTAGAATTGAAAATCGTAGTCATATGCTAGAAATTACGTGTTAAGTTGGCATTTTATGCGTTTTTAACAGTTTTTGACACTAACATCTATTTTCTCTTAGTGCTTTCAACAACCTTCTTCTTCCGTTGAATGCGGCTACTACGCGCTGAAGTATATGGACGATATTATAAAATCCGTGAAGGAGTTTGGAGACGAAAACATAGATGCCGTAAGTATTTGTTACGTTCTTAATTAAATATATTATTGGTAAAATCTAATGTTTATATATTAATCTTTTATTTTTATATTATATTGTACGTTTTAAACGACATTCCGAGGGAAACACGCTTTTTGAAAAGTGGAGAGATGTGCGAATTAAAAGACAAGATTGCCGTGTATCTTGCTAATATTTGTCTTTGATAAATTGTAATTAGTATAAATTATTTTTTATACTTTAATGTTTATTATATATATATATATATATATATATATATATATATATATATATATATATATATATATATATATATATATATATATATATATATATATATATATATATATATATGTACGTACTAATATTATATTATATATACGAGCGAGAGTTTATTATACAAGAGATTATTGTTGATTATCTGTGATTATCATTGGATTAATCATTGTTATTACATTGTATTATTATTGGATTATTATAAGGATTAAATGGAAAAAGAAAAAAAAATAGAAGTATTTGCTGCGGTCAGGGGCAAAACCGCAGCAAATAATGCCCCACTTATTTGCTGCGGTTTTGCCTCTGACCGCAGCAAATACCCCTCCTTATTTGCTGCGGTTTTGCCTTTGATCGCAGCAAATAATGCCCTTATTTGCTGCGGTTTTTAATTGCAGCATTTAAAGTAGGACATTTGCTGCTATCACTATTGCCGGGGGCCAAAACCGCAACAAAAGATGGCCAAAAAACCGCAGCAAACGAGGTTTTTTCCACTAGTGATAGTACTCTGATTATCACAATACAAAACATATTTTTCTTGGTTCACACCTAGCTCTTATAGAAACCTCTTCATCCATAGGAGCTCTTTGCAAGCTTCAGTTGCAGCAATATACTCAGCTTCAGTTGTGAATAATTCAACACATTTTTAAAGTTTCGGCTGCCATGATACAGCTCCCCCTGATAAAGTCATCATATAACCTGAGACTGATTTTCGTGAATCAACATCATTTGCTATGTCTGCATCTATGTATCCTTCTAACACAGGCTTTCCCGTTCCGAAACATAAGCACATCTTGGTTGTGCCTCGAAGATATTTGAGGATCCATTTAACTACTTCCCAATGTTGTTTTCCAAGATTCGAAAGGAATTTTCTAACTATACCTATTGAATGAGCAATATCTGGTCTTTTACATACCATGGCGTACATCAAGCTACCAATTGCAGATCCATAAGGAACTTTATACATTTCTTCTTTTTCTTTCTCACTTGCGGGGCATTGTTTAGAACTCAACTTAAAGTGAACTGCAAGTGGAGAGCTCACTGGCTTAGCCTAATGCATGTTAAACCTCTCAAGAAGCTTCTCTATGTATCTTTCTTGTGATAGCCATAACTTCTTGTTTTTCCTGTCACGGGAGATTTTTATACCCAATATCTGCTTTGTTGATCCCAAGTTCTTCATGACAAAGAACCTATTCATCATCTTTTCGAATTCGTGATCTTATTTTTATTATGACCAATTATAAGCATATCATCAACATAGAGGAGTAGAATTATAAAAATATCCCTCTGTAAATCTTTTGACGAACATATAATGATTAATGTCGTCCTTTGGTATTTATGATCCTTCATAAAAGATTCAAATTTTCGATACCACTTTCATGGAGCTTACTTTAAGCCATACAAGCTCTTCTTCAAACGACATACCATGTGCTCTTTTCCCTTAACCTGAAATCCCTCAGGTTGCTCCATGTATAATTCTTCTTCCAAATCACCATGTAGGAAGGCTGTTTTCACATCTAGTTGTTCAATCTCTAAGTCCATACATGCTGCAATACAAAGAACAACTTGTATTGACAACATTTTTACCACTAGTGAAAAGATTTCTTCAAAGTCAACCTTTCTTCTGACTAAACACCTTCATATATTCACCACTTGTAAACCATGCTTGAGGTCTACGTTCTCTAACGAATTGCCTTATACTGGGTGATTGTGATTGACCTCCTGTGCCATTTGTTCCACATTCTCATGATTTTCTTCATCAGCATCATTATGCGTTTCTGTAACAGTCCGGTTTAAGAGACCCAGAAATCCATATAAAAATAAAAATTCCGGTTCACTCTTTGGACTCCAGAGAAGACTTTTCTCTAGGACCGACAACGTTCCGTTGATAAAGAAATATAGATAAAACAGAAAACAGTACCAGCGTGAAAGATAAAAAGTCAGCGGAAGCTCTAACGTACAACTCGAGAGCCTAAAGGCCTCTAAACAAACTAATTGAAATAGCGGAAGCGAAAAGAAAACTACACTATCTATTGTTACTTAAATACAGAGTTTCTTTCTACTCATAATCTAATACAAAAGATAATAACATATTCTTGATGATTATAGGTTCTAAGTCGAGATCTCACTCCAGACCCCACCCGTAATCAACCTACTAGTCGTCGTAACACAACACACAGTAGGTTCCAAAGAAACAAACCAATACACGTCAGAGACTTCATACAAATATCAATCAGGTTAAATACAAGCAAAATGTTCATCCTAGCTTGCATAGGCTCTAATACATTCATTATTAATTAATCCCAGCTTTTAACGTTGCCCGTCCTGTTTGGGTCGTTCAAGTATAAATCATTCATTATTAGATAATTCCAACTTATAACGTTGCCCGTCCTGTTCGGGTCGTTCAAGTATGAATTCAAATCTTTTTGGAGGAATACACTTGAGAGAGCTAATCCCAAGGCAACAACCGACCTAAGACGTTGCCCGTCCTGTTCGGGTCGTCAAAGGCTAAAGTATGCATACCCCCATGGTGACCGTAATGATCCAAAACTTCCATGGGAACAATAATTGTAATAATCCAAACCATTACGTTAACCACTTTGGGTAACATAATCCAACCAAACGTCGATCCCTTTGGGTGACAAGCACATAAATTCTCAATTTTCAATTAATTTCTTTCAAATTATTTGAGATGTCTGATCCTTATCTGAATTACAATGCCTCGATTAGAAATGAAACAACACTACTTGCACAACCACATAACAGTATGGTCCAAGCGTGTACCTTTAAGCGCTGCAACAACAACGTTGAAGCACGACATAAATTTCGCCCTCTTATGAATCGAGGTCCTAAATAACACACACACAAAACGATCACGTATTAGGACGTGTTTACACATTTAATCCACTCCATATGCTAAAATATCACTAAGACTTGATAATTTTTAATTGTTTACATCCAATTCCCAGAGGTTCCAAATTTCAAGTTCTGACCAGAAACTTTAAGGGTCATTTCCGATAGATTAGAAAATTCAAATGAAAAATCTGACTTTGCATTGCGTTCGGAACGCGTCAATTCCCTTGGTTACCAAATTTCGTAATTTCTAACATCCATTTACTATTTTTAATTATTTTAAGCTTTTAACGAGTTTTTAACGCAACGGTGCATAAAACAACGGAAAACAACTAACGTTTCCGGGTCGGCACCTTTAACGAGGCAGATCAGCTGCTGCCCGAATACATATACATATATATATTTTTTTAAACACATCATTATTATTATTTTATATATACATTATCAACCCCTTTTTTTTTCTTTTAAATCTCATGACGAAAATAATTCTAGCAAGGTCACATTCACAAAATCCTTCAAGAGACTTGAAATTTCATAAATTATGATAACTAAATTAAATACTTAATTCTCTTAACAAATTAAATTTTGTAGAGAATTACAAAACCAAATCACCCTTTTAAATCAAGACACATATATATAAATATAACACAATCCTTCAAACAAATCAAATTTTGCTAAAGGATTATTAAACCCTTGGATGACTACATAACTTAATCCATACCAACTTAATTTCTACTAAAAAATTGAAATTTAGTTAGAGAAATATAAACCATAAAAGAAATTTATTTAAATATCAACATAAACTCAATTCTTATAACAAATTTAAACTTTGTTAAAGAATATAAATCAAGAACATAACTTAATCCTTTTAACAAAATTAAGGTTTATTAAAGGATTGTTAAAGAAAATTACATAAAAATATACTCAATCCTCCTCAAAGTCATAGGATATCATCATACATAAATGTAATTCATCTTAGAAAACCTTGTATATAAAATCTATAAAATTCAATTAAACTTACCCCTTTGATCAAAAGATTGAATGGAAAAACAAGAGAACACTTTTTTTTTGGAAAATACCGAACCAAAAAGCACAAAGGAAAGAATTTTTCTGATTTTCATTGTTCACTTGGGAGCTTAGAAGGGTAAAGAACTCAAATGGTGTTCACAAGGATTAATAGGAAATTAAGGAATGAGCTTAATGTGCCATAATACACACTTATGAGAGGAGTTACAAGACTCCTCTCATTCCTCCACACAACCGGCCACCCTTCCCCTCCCCTAGTCTTTTATTTTTTTTAATTAATTATTAATTATATAATTGTCTTTTTTTTTTTGTTAAAAACAGAAAAGAAATATTACGCGATAACAACGTATGCGATAAAACGCGTTACCGTTAAATTAATCTTACTTCGTTTCTTATAATTAACCATTTAAAATAAATAATTCAATATTACTTTATTTTTCTATACTTTATTTTATTATATTTTATTTATTGTTAAACCCGATAAATTACGGGGTGTTACAGACTACCTCCCTTAAAAGAAGTTACGTCATCGTAACTTGCATGGCAACGGAAAACGTAGAACACATATGTTATCATAACACAACACTTGCAAAACAAAACTACCAACCAAAAGATTTAACATTACTCGCGCGAAATTCCTATCGCCCTCTACCCCCCCCCCCCCTCCCCCCCCTTAAGAAGGTACTTCCCCGTAACGCCACTAACCTGAAAAAGGTGAGGGTACTTTTCTCGCATAGCGTCTTCCGTTTCCCATGTAGCCGCTTCACGCTCGTGATTTGACCACAAGACCTTTACCATAGATATATCCTTCCGTCGTGTACTACGGAACTTCGTGTCCAAGATTCTAATCGGTTTCTCAGAGTAAGACAAGGATGTATCCAAATCTAATGGTTCGGGATCTAAGAAATGAGAGGCTGCGGCATGATATCGCTTAAGCTGCGACACATGAAATACGTCATGTACCTTTTCCAAGGAGTTTGGAAGGGCTAACCGATAAGCCACCTTACCCACACGTTCCAAAATTTCATATGGCCCTATGAATCGAGGGCTCAACTTTCCACGAGCACCAAAATGTACTACTCCGTGCATGGGTGATACGCGAAGTAATACCTGTTCTCCCATGGTGAACTCTTCTGCTCGTCGCTTCAAATCAGCGTAAGACTTTTGACGTTCTTGTGCCGCTTTCAAACGATCCCTTATCAACTTCACCTTTTCAGTCATCTGAAATAACAACTCAGGTCCCAAGGTCACCACTTCGGTGAAATCATCCCAATAAACCGGACTACGACAACGACGTCCATACAAAGCCTCGAATGAAGCCATCTGTATAGATGCCTGATAACTGCTATTGTAAGAAAATTCGACCAGATCCAAGTGTTCGTTCCACGACCCTTGCCATTCCATGGCAATAGCACGCAACATATCCTCTAATATCTGATATTTCCGCTCTGTTTGCCCATCCGTCTGCGGATGGAATGATGTACTATAAAGCAACGTAGTACCCATTGCCAGTTGCAAGGTTTGCCAGAATAGTGACAAATACCGTGTATCTCTATCGGACACAATAGTACGGGGCACACCATGAAATCGCACGACATATTTAATGTAAGCTCGAGCTAATTGTTCCATCTTCCAACAACAGTTCATAGGGATGAAACGGGTTGACTTAGTCAAACGATCCACTATGACCCATAATGCATCATTTCCTGCCTTTGTCCGGGGTAAAACCACAACAAAATCCATAAAGATATCATCCTACTTCCATATCGGTATCTCCAAAGGTTGTAGTAAACCTCTTGGTCTTTTATGCTCACTTTTAACCTTTTGACAAGTCAAACAGCGCGAGACATAATCCGCAATATCCTTCTTCATCCCAGACCACCAAAACATTAACTTAAGGTCTTGATACATTTTATCACCGCCCGGATGGACTGAAAATTTCGTACAATGGGCCTCATCCAAGATAAGTTCCTTTAAAGATTCCTCCCCTGTTGGTAAACACCAGCGACCCTTGAACCTCTAGCTTCCATCTTCCTAAACAAAGAATCCCTCCGCTTTTCCTTCTCGTGTCTGTTCCTTTAACTTCAAAAGTTTCGGATCTTTATCCTGTGAGTTTAAAATTTCTTCAAAGAACGAAGGTCGAATAGCCAAGGCATTCAGACACCCCTGTAACTCACCTTTACGTACCATTTCCAAATTTAATCAGGCAAAATCCCGATGCAATTCTTCAACTCCATCTAAGGCGGACAACGAGGGATTAGACTTCCTACTCAACGCATCGGCTACCAAGTTCGCTCGTCCCTCATGATATATGAACTCCAAATCATAATTTGTCATCAACTTTAGCCACCGACGTTGCCGCATGTTCAAATCAGGCTGAGTGTAGAGATACTTCAGACTCTGATGATCAGTGTAGATCTTACATTTGACGCCATACAAGTATTGGGGCCATATTTTGAGAGCAAACACTATAGTAGCTAACTCCAGATCATGGGTAGGATAATTAACTTCATGTATTTTTAGTTGTCGTGATGCGTAAGCAATCACCTTACGGTCCTGCATCAATACACAACCCAATCCTTTCTTCGATGCGTCACTGTAAACAGTATAATCCAACTTTAGGTCAGGTAAAGTAAGAACAGGGGCTGTAGTTAACCACTAGTGGAAAAAACCTCAGTTGCTGCGGTTTTTTTGCCATTATTTGCTGCGGTTTTGGCCCCCAGCAATAGTGATAGCAGCAAATGTCCTACTTTAAATGCTACGGTTCAAAACCGCAGCAAATAAGGGCATTATTTGCTGCGGTCATGGGCTAAAACCGCAGCAAATAATGGGTGTTATTTGCTGCGGTCAGGGGGAAAAACCGCAGCAATAAGTCTCTTTTTTTTTTTTTTTTTCTTTTTCCGTTTAATCCTTATAATAATGCAATAATATTACAATGTAATAACAGTGATTAATCCAATGATAATCACAGATAATCAACATTAATCTCTTTGTAATAATAAACTCTTGCTCGTATATATATAAAATATAATATGTACGTACATATATATATATATATATATATATATATATATATATATATTATATATATATATATATATATATATATATATATATATATATATATATATATATATATACATTAAATAAACTATAAAAAATAATCAATACTAATTACAATTTATCAAGGACAAATATTAGCAAGATACACGGCAATCTTGTCTTCTAATTCGCGCATCTCTTCACTTCTCAAAGCGCGTGTTTCCCTCGGAATGTCGTTTAAAACCTATATTATAATATTAAAATAAAAGCTATTAATATAGAAACATTACATTTTACCAATAATATATTTAATTAAGAACGTAATAAATACTTACGGCATCTATATATTCGACTCCAAATTCCTTCACGAAATTTATAATATCGTCCATAAACTTCAGCGCGTAGTAGCCGCAGTCAACGGAAGAAGGCGGTTGTTGAAAGCACTAAGAGAAAATAGAAGTTAGTGTCAAAAACGGTTAAAAACGCATAAAATCGCAACTTAACACATAAATTCTAGAATATGACTATGATTTTCAATTCTAACAACTTCTACACAATAATATATACCAAAGAGTGTTGTGTGCCAAGTTTCGTGCATAACAAACCATGTTTAAGCTACTTTACGCGCGAAATTCACAAAAACGCTTAAAAACGCATAAAATCGCAACTTAACTTCTAATTTCTAGCATATGACTATTATTATCAATTCTAACCATTTCAACACAATAATATATGCCAAATAGTGTTGTGTGCCAAGTTTCGTGCATAACAAATCATGTTTGACCTACTTTACGCGCGAAATTGGCAAAAACGCTTAAAAACCCATAAAATCGCAACTTAACTTCTAATTTCTAGCATATGACTATTATTATCAAGTATAACCATTTCAACACAATAATATATGCCAAATAGTGTTGTGTGCCAAGTTTCGTGCATAACAAACCATGTTTGACCTACTTTACGCGCGAAATTGACAAAAACGCTTAAAAACGC
Organism: Amaranthus tricolor; assembly: GCF_026212465.1. Classification (NCBI taxonomy): domain Eukaryota; kingdom Viridiplantae; phylum Streptophyta; class Magnoliopsida; order Caryophyllales; family Amaranthaceae; genus Amaranthus; species Amaranthus tricolor. The sequence goes on from NC_080052.1 coordinate 16,110,857, forward strand.
ATAAAATCGCAACTTAACTTCTAATTTCTAGCATATGACTATTATTATCAATTCTAACTATTTCAACACAATAATATATGCCAAATAGTGTTGTGTGCTAAGTTTCGTGCATAACAAACCATGTTTGACCTACTTTACGCGCGAAATTGACAAAAACGCTTAAAAACCCATAAAATCGCAACTTAACTTCTAATTTCTAGCATATGACTATTATTATCAAGTATAACCATTTCAACACAATAATATATGCCAAATAGTGTTGTGTGCCAAGTTTCGTGCATAACAAACCATGTTTGACCTACTTTACGCGCAAAATTGACAAAACCGCTTAAAAACGCATAAAATCGCAACTTAACTTCTAATTTCTAGCATATGACTATTATTATCAAGTCTAACCATTTCAACACAATAATATATGGAAAATAGTTTTGTGTGCCAAGTTTCGTGCATAACAAAGCATGTTTGACCTACTTTACGCGCGAAATTGACAAATAAAAACGCGAAATTGACAGCATCAAATTAGTGACCAGACCACCTTGCACGACACGTGGAGACCAAAACTATGAATCCAGGACCTAGGTTAAAGTGGAAATGGAATCTTGGTATTTGGATCTAGCTATCAAGGTCATAAAACCATTCTAACAATCCCCGTGGACTGATAGAAGCTGAGCCGAAGGAGTGCTGGTCGACAGTTTGCTAGATCAGAATTTTGTTTAAGTGTTTGTGGTTGTTTCGTGTTCTTTTCTTGATCATTTGTAGTTTTTGACTGTGTCATTAATCAAAGCTTACGCACAACATTAATCCTTGCATAAACAAGGCCTTAATCAGCCCCGGTTTCGCATCAAAACCAAGTTTGAGTACTTTGCGCGCGAAATTGACAAAAACGCTTAAAAACGCATAAAATCGCAACTTAACTTCTAATTTCTAGCATATGACTATTATTATCAATTCTAACCATTTCAACACAATAGTATATGCCAAATAGTGTTGTGTGCCAAGTTTCGTGCATAACAAACCATGTTTGACCTACTTTACGCGCGAAATAGCAAAAACGCTTAAAAACCCATAAAATTGCAACTTAACTTCTAATTTCTATCATATGACTATTATTATCAAGTATAACCATTTCAACACAAAAATATATGCCAAATAGTGTTGTGTGCCAAGTTTCGTGCATAACAAACCATGTTTGACCTACTTTACGCGCGAAATTGAAAAAAACGCTTAAAAACGCATAAAATCGCAACTTAATTTCTAATTTCTAGCATATGACTATTATTATCAATTCTAACCATTTCAACACAATAATATATGCCAAATAGTGTTGTGTGCAAAGTTTCGTGCATAACAAACCATGTTTGACCTACTTTACGCGCGAAATTGACAAAAACGCTAAAAAACGCATAAAATCGCAACTTAACTTCTAATTTCTAGCATATGACTATTATTTTCAATTCTAACCATTTCAACACAATAATATATGCCAAATAGTGTTGTGTGCCAAGTTTCGTGCATAACAAACCATGTTTGACCTACTTTACGCGCGAAATTCACAAAAACGCTTAAAAACGCATAAAATCGCAACTTAACTTCTAATTTCTAGCATATGACTATTATTATCAATTCTAACCATTTCAACACAATAATATATGCCAAATAGTGTTGTGTGCCAAGTTTCGTGCATAACAAATCATGTTTGACCTACTTTACGCGCGAAATTGGCAAAAACGCTTAAAAACCCATAAAATCGCAACTTAACTTCTAATTTCTAGCATATGACTATTATTATCAAGTATAACCATTTCAACACAATAATATATGCCAAATAGTGTTGTGTGCCAAGTTTCGTGCATAACAAACCATGTTTGACCTACTTTACGCGCGAAATTGACAAAAACGCTTAAAAACGCATAAAATCGCAACTTAACTTCTAATTTCTAGCATATGACTATTATTATCAATTCTAACCATTTCAACACAATAATATATGCCAAATAGTGTTGTGTGCTAAGTTTCGTGCATAACAAACCATGTTTGACCTACTTTACGCGCGAAATTGACAAAAACGCTTAAAAACCCATAAAATCGCAACTTAACTTCTAATTTCTAGCATATGACTATTATTATCAAGTATAACCATTTCAACACAATAATATATGCCAAATAGTGTTGTGTGCCAAGTTTCGTGCATAACAAACCATGTTTGACCTACTTTACGCGCAAAATTGACAAAACCGCTTAAAAACGCATAAAATCGCAACTTAACTTCTAATTTCTAGCATATGACTATTATTATCAAGTCTAACCATTTCAACACAATAATATATGGAAAATAGTTTTGTGTGCCAAGTTTCGTGCATAACAAAGCATGTTTGACCTACTTTACGCGCGAAATTGACAAATAAAAACGCGAAATTGACAGCATCAAATTAGTGACCAGACCACCTTGCACGACACGTGGAGACCAAAACTATGAATCCAGGACCTAGGTTAAAGTGGAAATGGAATCTTGGTATTTGGATCTAGCTATCAAGGTCCTAAAACCATTCTAACAATCCCCGTGGACTGATAGAAGCTGAGCCGAAGGAGTGCTGGTCGACAGTTTGCTAGATCAGAATTTTGTTTAAGTGTTTGTGGTTGTTTCGTGTTCTTTTCTTGATCATTTGTAGTTTTTGACTGTGTCATTAATCAAAGCTTACGCACAACATTAATCCTTGCATAACCAAGGCCTTAATCAGCCCCGGTTTCGCATCAAAACCAAGTTTGAGTACTTTGCGCGCGAAATTGACAAAAACGCTTAAAAACGCATAAAATCGCAACTTAACTTCTAATTTCTAGCATATGACTATTATTATCAATTCTAACCATTTCAACACAATAGTATATGCCAAATAGTGTTGTATGCCAAGTTTCGTGCATAACAAACCATGTTTGACCTACTTTACGCGCGAAATAGCAAAAACGCTTAAAAACCCATAAAATTGCAACTTAACTTCTAATTTCTATCATATGACTATTATTATCAAGTATAACCATTTCAACACAAAAATATATGCCAAATAGGTGTTGTGTGCCAAGTTTCGTGCATAACAAACCATGTTTGACCTACTTTACGCGCGAAATTGAAAAAAACGCTTAAAAACGCATAAAATCGCAACTTAATTTCTAATTTCTAGCATATGACTATTATTATCAATTCTAACCATTTCAACACAATAATATATGCCAAATAGTGTTGTGTGCTAAGTTTCGTGCATAACAAACCATGTTTGACCTACTTTACGCGCGAAATTGACAAAAACGCTAAAAAACGCATAAAATCGCAACTTAACTTCTAATTTCTAGCATATGACTATTATTTTCAATTCTAACCATTTCAACACAATAATATATGCCAAATAGTGTTGTGTGCCAAGTTTCGTGCATAACAAACCATGTTTGACCTACTTTACGCGCGAAATTCACAAAAACGCTTAAAAACGCATAAAATCGCAACTTAACTTCTAATTTCTAGCATATGACTATTATTATCAATTCTAACCATTTCAACACAATAATATATGCCAAATAGTGTTGTGTGCCATGTTTCGTGCATAACAAACCATGTTTGACCTACTTTACGCGCGAAATTGACAAAAACGCTTAAAAACCCATAAAATCGCAACTTAATTTCTAATTTCTAGCATATGACTATTATTATCAATTCTAACCATTTCAACACAATAATATATGCCAAATAGTGTTGTGTGCAAAGTTTCGTGCATAACAAACCATGTTTGACCTACTTTACGCGCGAAATTGACAAAAACGCTAAAAAACGCATAAAATCGCAACTTAACTTCTAATTTCTAGCATATGACTATTATTTTCAATTCTAACCATTTCAACACAATAATATATGCCAAATAGTGTTGTGTGCCAAGTTTCGTGCATAACAAACCATGTTTGACCTACTTTACGCGCGAAATTCACAAAAACGCTTAAAAACGCATAAAATCGCAACTTAACTTCTAATTTCTAGCATATGACTATTATTATCAATTCTAACCATTTCAACACAATAATATATGCCAAATAGTGTTGTGTGCCAAGTTTCGTGCATAACAAACCATGTTTGACCTACTTTACGCGCGAAATTGACAAAAACGCTAAAAAACGCTAAAAAACGCATAAAATCGCAACTTAACTTCTAATTTCTAGCATATGACTATTATTTTCAATTCTAACCATTTCAACACAATAATATATGCCAAATAGTGTTGTGTGCCAAGTTTCGTGCATAACAAACCATGTTTGACCTACTTTACGCGCGAAATTCACAAAAACGCTTAAAAACGCATAAAATCGCAACTTAACTTCTAATTTCTAGCATATGACTATTATTATCAATTCTAACCATTTCAACACAATAATATATGCCAAATAGTGTTTTGTGCCATGTTTCGTGCATAACAAACCATGTTTGACCTACTTTACGCGCGAAATTGACAAAAACGCTTAAAAACCCATAAAATCGCAACTTAATTTCTAATTTCTAGCATATGACTATTATTATCAATTCTAACCATTTCAACACAATAATATATGCCAAATAGTGTTGTGTGCAAAGTTTCGTGCATAACAAACCATGTTTGACCTACTTTACGCGCGAAATTGACAAAAACGCTAAAAAACGCATAAAATCGCAACTTAACTTCTAATTTCTAGCATATGACTATTATTTTCAATTCTAACCATTTCAACACAATAATATATGCCAAATAGTGTTGTGTGCCAAGTTTCGTGCATAACAAACCATGTTTGACCTACTTTACGCGCGAAATTCACAAAAACGCTTAAAAACGCATAAAATCGCAACTTAACTTCTAATTTCTAGCATATGACTATTATTATCAATTCTAACCATTTCAACACAATAATATATGCCAAATAGTGTTGTGTGCCATGTTTCGTGCATAACAAACCATGTTTGACCTACTTTACGCGCAAAATTGACAAAAACGCTTAAAAACCCATAAAATTGCAACTTAACTTCTAATTTCTAGCATATGACTATTATTATCAAGCATAAACATTTCAACACAATAATATATGCCAAATAGTGTTGTGTACCAAGTTTCGTGCATAACAAACCATGTTTGACCTACTTTACGCGCGAAATTGACAAAAACGCTTAAAAACGCATAAAATCGCAACTTAACTTCTAATTTCTAGCATATGACTATTATTATCAATTCTAACCATTTCAACACAATAATATATGCCAAATAGTGTTCTGTGCCAAGTTTCGTGCATAACAAACCATGTTTGACCTACTTTACGCGCGAAATTGACAAAAACGCTAAAAAACGCTAAAAAACGCATAAAATCGCAACTTAACTTCTAATTTCTAGCATATGACTATTATTTTCAATTCTAACCATTTCAACACAATAATATATGCCAAATAGTGTTGTGTGCCAAGTTTCGTGCATAACAAACCATGTTTGACCTACTTTACGCGCGAAATTCACAAAAACGCTTAAAAACGCATAAAATCGCAACTTAACTTCTAATTTCTAGCATATGACTATTATTATCAATTCTAACCATTTCAACACAATAATATATGCCAAATAGTGTTGTGTGCCATGTTTCGTGCATAACAAACCATGTTTGACCTACTTTACGCGCGAAATTGACAAAAACGCTTAAAAACCCATAAAATCGAATTTGTGTACCTTTCTTGCTATCCATTTTGGAAATGTGGCTCTAGATGTAGATCCCATTTGTCCACGCACTCTTTTCATTGCGCTGAAACACATGGGAAAAGTAATACCATTTATATATATATATAACACTTAATTAAATCAAATTGGTAAAATAATTAATATTACGTACGCATTCAACAATGCTTTGAATCTTGTGTTGCGAGGTGGGCTGTTAGGTTTTTGTAATGAGTCGAAGACGTGCACAGTGTTCGTTAAAGGACATATGATCAAAAGTATCCAATGCAAACTACAAACACAAATTTAAAATCAACAAATTAGAAATTAGGTGACTTTAAAAATCAAAAGATAAGTTCAATTTCAAATATAAAACTTACTCTTCCCAATATGGAGCCAGAATGAATGTGTGTTTAGATGCAAGGGAATTAGTCAAAGCAGTCTCAATGTATGCTCTGACGACATCTGTATGATTTCTACATTTACTACCCGAAATCGTCTCCGGACAAAACCATCCAATTTTTATTGGAGGTTCGCAAGAATTTACCTCCTCGTAAACCGCACTAAACTCACAAATAAGAGAATTTTGTTAGTAATTCGGTCATTAAAACAATTAAACAACAATGCCTAACTTGTAAGATAATGAACATCACCTCATGTAGACATGGAAAAGAGCTACGTTCAGCATCTCTCCTCTCAAAAATTGCCCGATGTCACTAGGACCAATAATTACATACGGGTCTTCTGAAAAGCAGTATTGCTCCTTCAGCAGGGGCAACATGATTGGGTCCTCCTCACTTATGCGAGATGCATAATAATGCAGCCATTTGCAATCTTGAGAGAGATCTTTTAGCTCCTCATCAGTCAAAATTGGAGTGCTTGGCATCGACTTTGACCCAGTCGACACCTTTGCTGAGGAACCGACCTCTCTACAAGATCCCTTTGGACTCTTTTGCTATTTCAATTTATACAATTAAATTAGTGTGAGCATGCAATTAAAAAAATAAAAATAAATAAGGTACAAATGATTCTTACCATGTTAGTGAATCGGACCCAAGCATATGTCCATGTGACGAAACTACCTAGGGCGTCTGATAGTTTCTCAAGGCTCCATGCTGGCATTGGAATTGGGAGTGAGAAATCTTCAAACCACTTTACAATAGTCTCCACGGCCACACTGATGTGGCCACTTGTAACAGGCATTGAATGCACTGTTTGGCCCTCTTTATTTGGCTATGCCATACCATATGCAACCTCAGTTAAGTCGCCATCACTAGCAACACCTAACTGAGGCAGCAAAAGAGAACAAGGAGTCGCCTCCTGAAAATTGTGTCGTTTAGTATAATAAGCATCATAATAAAATTTTAATTACGCGTTGCAATTTAAATTAATAAGTGCTTATATATTTAAAAACTATGTACCTGTAGCACTGGCTCCGGAGTTGGCTCCGGATTTTGAGCAACGAAGTTTATGTTCTCCGGTGTGGTGTTTTCCACTTCAGGGGTATTAGTAAAGAGCTGGGGTGCTACGGGGGTAATAGGCTCGGGTGTTGGCTCGACCAAAGCGTTAGAATCCCCATGTTAACTTCCCTGATCCTCGACAATCAGGTTTGCCAAGTCCACAATGGGTGCACCCATCTTTTGCAACACGGTGGCCACCTTCGCGAGAACGTCCTTCGTAATCTCCGCTAGGAGGGTTGCTGCTTCTTCCCGCAGTGCCGTTCGGGATTGAGTAGCAACACACTCTTTGCCGAATGCCTTCTGTAACCCCACGCGGACGCCTCCTTTTCCGACTACCCGCCCACTGTGGTCTTTCCCTAAGACCATATGCAATGCGTCAACATTGCCTTTTGGGGTGAACTCCCCCATAGCTTCTTTTTCCTTCCAGCCCATCTGTTCAAATAAAAAGTGACATATATAGTAATTAGTATAAGTACATCAAAGCCAAAGAATACAAAGCAAATGAAGAATATACTTAATAATTTCAAAACTCAGTTCCCGGATCATTAATTGTAAATTTACCACTTGCATCTCGGGAATGAAGCCCGCAATACCAATCACGCACCCGATCTCCAGCAAGAGTATGTACGGATGCGGAGGTAGTCGTAGATGAGGGTGTGGATGAACTTTGATTGGGGTATAAACCCGCATCCACCCACTCTTTTCGGACCTCATCGTACGTTTTCTAGCCTAAGCGATGGTAAAACTTCCTTTTGCTTGCAGAATCAGAAGCTTTACCACGCTTTTCCTAATTAATCAATAGAAATCGAATGTCATATATTAGTTTAATGACTGAATCAAAAGAAGTAAATTCAAATTGGTAAACTATAATAGAATATGAAATACTTACAACTTCTATGGGAGTTGTTCTTTTGGCAACAAAGGCCTCCCAATCCCTCTTCGATATGTGACCCCATATTTCGTAGGTCATCTTCGAAGGTGCTTGCTCTCCACCTTTGTTTCCCGTTTTGACCTTTTTGGTCGTACGGGCACGGGTCTTCGTAATCCAGCCAATTACTAGCTTGGATTTGAAATCTCTGAATCTTTCAGCAACAGCTGAAAGAAACACATTCTTCTTGTCCTCATCGCTCTCGATGTGGAAAAGATTCTACAAAAAAAATTTATATTTGTTACTGTCAATTAAATTAATTTTAAAATCAAACTAAATGAGTAAAAATAGTAAAGTTGCTTACCACAGTATCATTCCATAGAGAGTTTCTCAAACCCTCTGGAACCTCGTTCCATGCGTGCAATATGGAAATCTTGCGGATACATAGGCCCACTTGTTTTCCATATTGCCTACGCCATTTTCCGCAGGGTTGACCCAATGCATTGTATTCCAAATGCATTGGTTTTGTGACTTTGAGGTTTTTCGTAGGACCTCGCCCTTTTCTTTTCTTATTGGTAGTGGGAGCATCCATTGGTGGGGCGTCTTCAGTCTCAAAATTATTGTCTAGAGGTGGAGCGTCTTCAGCCATACGCTCGAATCTCACAATTTGGTCCTCTTCACTGTTGTAACTACGATACTCATTATCCGAGGTCTCAATCTCGGGGACAATTTCGTCTCTGAATAGATGCATTATATATCAGTACCTGAAAGAGTATGAATAGAAATATATTAGAACATAGGTATTATTAGAAGATACCACAATACCTTAGCCGGGGGCCCTTTAGCATCCCGAGCCCCTTTACGCTTGTAGCGCGATAACCCACACCTAGGACACTCTTCTAAGTTCTCGTTTTCATTCCGATACAACACACAATCATTCGGACACGCATGAATCTTCTGGTACTCTAAGCCGAAAGGACACATGAGCTTTTTGGCATAATATGTCGACTTTGGAAGTTCATTTCCCTCAAGAAGCATCTCACCTAACGCTTCTAATAACATTGTGAAACTAGCGTCACTCCAATTGAACTTTGATTTAATGTTGAAAATTGTCAACACTGCTGTTAGTTTGGTGAACTTTGTATATCCAGGGTACAAAGGCTTTTGAGAAGCCTCTGTCAACAAGTCAAAAACACGAGGACGTTTCCCTAACTCATCCTCGACTCCCTCCATCATCTCATCAACACGATCCACATCCTCATCGACATTCTCTTCATCTGTCTCATACCCATCAACATGATCTACTACATCCTCATTGACATCGGCCACATTATTGACGTCCTCAACAACACTTTTCTCTTTGTAAACTCCCTCCTCACCATTCCAAACCCAAACATGATATTGAGGCCTAAACCCACGTCGAAGTATGTGCTCCCTAAGGATATCAACACTATCTACCTTTGATACATTGCCACAACTGACACATGGGCAATAAAAACCAACTCCCCCTGTCCTAACTTGATGTTCAACCGCAATACTACAAAATTCTAATACGCCATCAATAAATTCCGACGATTCAATGCTTCCATACATCCATGAACGATCGTTTGTCATCCTAATTAGTGTGATTAATTGATTCAAAACAAAATTAATACACAACTTTTAAACATATATACTTATTTATAATTCTAATAAGTATAACAATTAACAACAAACCACCATTTTAACAAATATCAAAACATCCGAATTAAAATTAATTTTAAATTATAAGTAAAAGTATTTAACTTATGATCTACTAATTTTCTTAATGAATTCAAAATTTGATAGTTGTATGAGTGACAAAAAGCAACAAACCTCCACACCTCCCTTAGTTCGTATTCTTAGGTAGGCCTTTTATAACAAGAAAAAAAAGTGATCAATCCATGTGGTAAAATTGTTTGACTAGGTTTATCCTTTAAAGTATATACCAAGGGAAAAGTAAACAAACAAACACCAATAATACACAACTACAACTTTTAAATTTATTGTATATTGTATTCAATAAAAAATATTTATTAATTTATTATTAAAAAAAAAAAAAAAAAAAAAACCAAAGTTATATTAAGTCAAGGGTCACTGTTACATTTATGAAAACCCCAAAACCAAATAAAAATCCTGTTGTTTAATAATAAGGGGTTGTTTGTTAGTGGAATAAAAATGGGAAGAGCACCTTGTTGTGATAAAGCAAATGTGAAAAGAGGGCCATGGTCTCCTGAAGAAGATGCTACTTTGAAGAATTATCTTCACAAATATGGAACTGGTGGCACATTCTTTTTCTTTTCTTTTCTTTTTTTTTTTATATCTTTAACTAACTATTATTTAAAAACAAATTTCCTTTTCATTTCTCATGCCCATTTATATTTTTTTCATCAAGATTGGATAAACGATATTTTATATGCAATTTAATCTTTGAAAACTTCTTTTTTTTGTCAAATTTAGATATTTACAAACCCACGTACATCTTCATTTTTAATTTTAATTTTTTAGTTTTCTTTGTTTTAATCATCATCTAGATTAGATTGAACTAATATATAATCTAATCAATGAAATAATAAGTGTAAAACAATCACATGCGACCAGCAACAAGAACAAAGCAAATGCGACCAGCAACAAGAACAGAAGCAACAATGAGATATTTCAATGCTTATTGAAATTAAAAAGAGAAATAATACCTTAATTCGTGAGTTTTGAAGATGAACTAGCAAATGCCTTTGGTTTCAAACAACGGTTTTGAAGAATGCGCACACAGTAGAACAAGCAAATGCACGAAACAAGCAAACGTTTGTGAACACAGTAGAACAAGCAAACTTTTGATTTCTGGGTTTGTGAATGACAATGAAGATGAACACGTACAGTAGAACAAGCAAACGTTTGTTCTGGGTTTGTGAATGAAAATAAAGATGAACACGTACAGTAGAACAAGCAAACGTTTGATTGAGAGAACAAAGCAGCAGTAGAACAGCAGTAGCAAACGTACAGTTCTGGGTTTTTGGTTTTCAATGGGTTCGTTTGAGAGAACAAAGGCAGTTTAATCGTTTTGTATGAAGGGTTTATTGTGAAAAAGAAACTGATGATTAGGCGGGTTTTCTTAAAATTCCAAAGCTCATTTGCTGCGGTTCAAAGGAAACCGGAGCAATTAAGTTATTTTCCCGGTTTATTTGCTGCGGTTCATGAAAAACCGGAGCAATTAAGGAAATAATGAAGAACTATTTGCTGCGGTTTGGCCTTAACCGGAGCAATTAATGTGTTTTGAATAATATTTGCTGCGGTCCATTGGTTAACCGCAGCAATTAAAGGTTTTTTTTTTCCTTATTCATTCTCCTCTTTATTGCTGCGAATATGAAAAAACCGCAGCAAATAATGAGCAGCAAATACAATTTTTTCCACTAGTGAACCTTTCCTTCAAAGTCATGAAGGCATGTTCACACTCATCAGTCCACTCGAACTTCTTCTCTTTCTTCATCAACGAAGTCATAGGCCGAGCAATGCGTGAGAAATCCTTAACAAAACGACGGTAATACCCCGCCAAGCCTAAGAAACTTCGTACCTCGGTGACGTTCTTAGGTGACGAACAGCTTCGAACTGCCTCTACCTTCGCCGGATCGACCGAAATACCCTCCTTAGAAACAAAATGACCCAAAAATGAGACCTTTTCAAACCAAAAGTCACACTTTGACAATTTCGCGTACAACTTATTTTCTCGCAGAGTTTGCAGGACTAAACGTAGATGTTTCTCATGATCATCCCGGTCTTTCGAATAGACCAATATGTCATCAATAAAGACTACCATGAATTTATCCAAATACGCACTAAATACTTGATTCATTAAACACATGAACGCAGCTGGAGCTTTTGTCAACCTAAAAGGCATCACGGTGAACTCATAATGTCCATAACGTGTTCTAAAAGCTGTTTTATGTATATCCCCTTTAGCTATTCTTAGCTGATGATAACCCGATCTTAAGTTAATTTTTGAAAAGATCCCGGCTCCTCTCAATTGATCAAATAAGTCATCTATCCGGGGTAACGGGTATTTATTCTTAACGGTTACCTTGTTTAACTCTCTGTAGTCGATGCATAATCTCAAACTACCATCTTTATTTCTCACAAACAAAACTGGAGCGCCCCAAGGTGAAACACTAGGTCGAACATAACCCTTATCTAACAATTCTTCAAGCTGAGACTTTAATTCCTCCATCTCCTTTGGAGCCATACGGTAAGGGGCCTTAGAAATCGGTCCAATCCCAGGTACCAAGTCTATCGTGAAGTCAATTTCCCGTTGAGGTGGCATACCGGAAATCTCGTCAGGAAAAACATCCAAAAAATTCATTCACTACAGCAATATCCTTGGGATCCTCCTCCTTCTTTCCCCCTTGGCTGATATGACATAAGTACAAAGGGTCTCCTTGCCTCACGAGTCTTTGCAATTCTAATGTCGACACCAAATTCGTCCTGGGCCCCTTGGGAAACTTCCTATATTTAACATTTTCCCCTCGTGGTCCTTCCAACAATACTCTCTGCTCTCTACATTCAATAGTGGCTTTATATCTTCCTAAGCAATCCATCTCCAAAATTACCTCTAAGCCTTCCATATCTAATACATACAAGTCACTAGGAAAGACAACTTTCCCTATCTTCAAGGGTACATCCTTATACAGTCTATCACAACTGTACAATTTTCCCGATGGAACAGCCACCGTATAAGAAACGTTTTCAAAAGTCCTTAAATTCAATTCTTCAACTTTACTCTTTGCAAGAAACGAACATGTAGCTCCCGAATCAAATAATACATTCACAGCTATAGAATGAATGGCGAACGTACCTATAACCACATCCGTCACCTGGTCAGCTTCTCTTGTACTGATCGCAGATACCCTTCCACTACTCATTTGTACATTAATTCCTCCCACGTGATTGCCCCCACGATGCATTTCTGACCCTTCAGCGCGGTTTCCATCTACCCGGCCTTGTCCCCCATTAAAAGGTCGTTGGAACCTCTGACCAGCATTAACACGATTTCCATTCCCGTACTGCTGGCTGACTTGACTGCCCCCGTTGTTTAAATTCTGTTGCCGGTGTGGTCCACTCGGCTGTTGACTTCTACCCCCTTTCTTTATATAGCATTCAAACTCCCTATGTCTTCTTTTGTGGCAAAAGTTACACTCGATCAAATTCCCATCACAATCTTTTCCCGGATGATTTCTCTTGCATCGTCTACAGAAATACTTCCTTTCATTGCCATCTCGGTCCAGTAATGGCTTAGCAGGCTTCGTGTCTCCTCTAAACCCAGAATTTGTACTAGACCCGCCTCCCTTAAAATTTCCGAAATTTCTTGCTTTCTTATGATAAAAGCCCGACAAGTTCTCCGATGTCTGGCCAAAAACCTCTTTCCTCTTCTCAGGGACATTATCCTTCTCTTTTTCCTTCTCCTTCCTCAAAATATTCCCTATTTGAGACGCTCGCTTGTACATCTGTTCCAAGTTGTTATAACGATCACTTTCGATATGTTTTTGAATGTCATACGACAATCCCAACTCAAATCCCTGCATTTTCTTCTCTTCAGTGGGAACATCATCAGGACAGTACTTGAGGTACTCCATAAATTTGTGGTAATACTCATTAACAGTCATACCACCCATCTCTAACCGCGCAAACTCGTTCGACTTATCTTTCCTTACGTGCAGCGGATAGAATTTCTCTCGCATGGCCCTTTTAAAAAAATCCCAACTAAAATCCCCCTCAGCCTGCTCTAACAACCCCGATCTACTGTTTTCCCACCAGTAGTCGGCTTCTCCAACCTAATAAAATGCAGCCTGGTTGACTTTCAATTCTTCTGGACATTCTACTACATCAAAAAGTTTGTCAAATTCTCTTAACCAGAGTTCAAGCTCCGACGGTTCCCCTTTACCATCGAAAGTCGAGGGTTTGCTCTGACTAATCCGTTTGCTCATTTCAGATGCTAATTCCGACATAGATCTCTCTCGTAGTGCGCTTACACTTGATAATGCTTTCACCAGATTCCTTAGCGTACGGTTAGCATCATTTCTAGACAGTCTCTTTCTTGACAAAGGAGGCATCTTCTGCAAGCAAAAAGAAGGTACTAATTACAAGAAAGACCTAAGGGTTCGAAAGTTCTGGAGAAAGAACAGAATTCTGCTGAAGTTGACTTAACATGCAACTACTTATTTACTATTGCTTAGGTTTATTTATTTCTATATGTATACAATATTAAAATTAATAAAAACATTGTAAAAGCGTAAAAGCGACTCAATATATAATACACATCACACCTCATTAGAAGAAACATAAACATACTATGATATTTTATTGATATAAACTGATGCGTCTTCACTAATTCCCGCAAAGCATTTACATTTTTCATAAAGATAATAAACTTAAAAAGATATAACTAAAGGAAAACATTGAAGAAAAGAAGGGAAACATTTAACGCCAAGCGTCCCAAGTGTCAGCACTCTCATCATAGCTTGCTAAATCAATGTCCTCATCATCTGCATCTTCCCCAGAATTAGAGCTGGAGTTCGAGTGCGCTTCTTCTGATTCACTATCACTATTCCTAGGGTGGTCTATTGGAACTTCCTCCACGTCTTCTTCGGGATCCTCTTCATCTGAGCAACCTCTATCAAAACCAATCCCATAGCCATACAGATCATAGTGCGACCCCCAATTGCCACTCTCATCTTCGCTGGAAATCTCTACATAAGTAGGTGGTTCCCGCTTAGGCTCCCACATTTCGACATCACTCTCCGACTGAACCTCGGTTTCCACTAGTGGAGGGTCGGGTAGGTTCCGCTCCTTCAACGGTTCCATGACCACATCAGCGTCATCCGATATGTGGGGCTCGCCCTCCTCCTCGGGTTCTACATTTTTCCTAGATTCGAACAAACGATGTAACTCATTTAGGTCCAAATCTAAACCATAACATACCCTATTAGCCTTTGCCTTAACCATACGCAACCTCTCCCTATAATCTCTAATACTTTCACCATCCCTTATTCTCCATATATCAGCATTGGAGACTTCTCTCCAGGCAGTCTCTGGGTCAAACATCAGTACCTCACTAGACTCCCTGGGGGTGTGTGAGTCCAAGGGTGTTTTTCCCTTATCCGTAAATCCTGATTCTACACGAAAGTACAAAAAAAAAACATTACTATCACAAAACAACATACAATATAAACACATTTCAACAAAATTACGTCCTAAAGACTGTTCCCCAACTCTCTACTAGGTCATTTATTCCTTTATCATTTGAGGAACATTGGCTCTGATACCAATTGTAACGGTCCGGTTTAAGTGACCCGGAAATCCATATAAAAATACAAATTTTGGTTCACTCTTTGGACTACAGAGAAGACTTTTCTCTAGGACCGTCAACGTTCCATCGATAAAGAAATATAGATAAAACAAAAAACAGTACCAGCGTGAAAGACAAAAAGTCAGCGGAAGCTCTAACGTACAACTCGAAAGCCTAAAGGTCTCTAAACAAACTAATTGAAATAGCGGAAGCGTAAAGAAAACTACACTATCTCTTGTTACTTAAATACAGAGTTTCTTTCTACTCATAATCTAATACAAAAGATAATAACATAGTCTTGATGATTACGGGTTCTAAATCGAGATTTCACTCCAGACCCCACCTGCAATCAACCTACTAGTCGTCGTAAGACAACACACACAGTAGGTTCCAAAGAAACAAACCAATACACGTCAGAGACTTCCTACAAATATCAATCAGGTTAAATACAAGCAAAATGTTCATCCTAGCATGCATAGGCTCTAATACATTCATTACTAATTAATCCCAGCTTGTAACGTTGCTCGTCCTGTTCGGGTCGTTCAAGTATAAATCATTTATTATTAGATAATTCCAACTTGTAACGTTGCCCGTCCTGTTCGGGTCATTCAAGTATAAATTCAAATCTTTTTGGAGGAATACACTTGGGAGTGCTAATCCCAAGGGAACCACCGACCTAAGACGTTGCCCATCCTGTTCGGGTTGTCAAAGGCTAAAGTATGCATACCCCCATGGTGACCGTAATGATCCAAAACTGCCATGGGAACAATAATTGTAATAATCCAAACCAATACGTTAACGACTTTGGGTAACATAATCCAACCAAACGTCGACCCCTTTGGGTGACAAACATATAAATTCTCAAATTTCAATTAATTTCTTTCAAATTATTTGAGATGTCTAATCCTTATGTGAATTACAATGCCTCGATTAGAAATAAAACAACACTACTTGCACAACCACATAACAGTATGGTCTAAGCGTATACCTTTAAGCGCAGCAACAACAATGTTCAAGCACGACAGAAATTTCGCCCTCTTATGAATCGAGGTCCTAAATAACACACACACAAAACGATCACGTATTAGGACGTGTTTACACATTTAATTCACTCCATACGCTAAAATATCACTAAGACTTGATAATTTTAATTGTTTACATCCAATTCCCAAAGGTTCCAAATTTCAAGTTCTGACCAGTAACTTTAAGGTTCATTTTGTACAGATTAGAAAATTCAAATGAAAAATCCGACTTTGCCATTGCGTTCGGAATGCGTCAATTACCTTGGGTATCAAATTTCGTAATTTCTAACATCCATTTACTATTTTTAATTCTTTTAAGCGTTTAACGAGTTTTTAAAGCAACGATGCATAAAACAACGGAAAACAACTAACGTTTGCGGGTCGGCACCTTTAACGAGGCAAATCAGCTGCTGCCCGAATACAATTTTTTTTAAACTCATCATTATTATTATTTTATATATACATTATCAACTCGTTTTTTTTCTTTTAAATCTCATGACCAAAATAATTCTAGCAAGGTCACATTCACAAAATACTTCAAGAGACTTGAAATTTCATAAATTATGATAACTAAATTAAATACTTAATTCTCTTAATAAATTAAATTTTGTAGAGAATTACAAAACCAAATCACCCTTTTAAATCAAGACACATATATATAAATATAACACAATCCTTCAAACAAATCAAATTTTGCTAAAGGATTATTAAACCCTTGGATGACTACATAACTTAATCTATACCAATTTAATTTCTACTAACAAATTAAAATTTAGTTAGATAAATTTAAACCATAAAAGAAATTTATTTAAATATCAACATAAACTCAATTCTTATAACAAATTTAAACTTTGTTAAAGAATATAAATCAAGAACATAAATCAAGAACATAACTTAATACTTATAACAAAATTAAGGTTTATTAAAGGACTGTTAAAGAAAATTACATAAAAATACACTCAATCCTACTCAAAGTCATAGGATATCATCATACATAAAATGTAATTCATCTTAGAAAACCTTGTATATAAAATCTATAACTAGCAATTCAATTAAACTTACCCCTTTGATCAAAAGATTGAATGGAAAAACAAGAGAACACTTTTTTATTGGGAAAATGCCGAACCAAAAAGCACAAAGGAGATAATTTTTCTGATTTTCTTTGTTCACTTGGGAGCTTAGAAGGGTGAAGAACTCAAATGGTATTCACAAGGATTAATAGGCAATTAAGGAATGAGCTTAATGTGCCATAATACACACTTATGAGAGGAGTTACAAGACTCCTCCCATTCCTCCACACAACCGGCCACCCTTCCCCTCCCCTAGTCTTTTATTTTTTAGTTTTTAATTAATTATTAATTAAATAATTGTTTTTTTTTTGTTAAAAACAGAAAAGAAATATTACGCGATAACAACGTATGCGATAAAACGCGTTACCGTTAAATTAAACTTATTTCGTTTCTTATAATTAACCATGTAAAATAATATAATTCAATATTACTTATTTATTTTATTTTGCTATACTTTATTTTATTATATTTTATTTATTTTTAAACCCGATAAATTATGGGGTGTTACAGTTTCATCATGTTGGTACACCTTTCCCCCATGAATATCAATTGCGTCTAGAGAAGGAATATGATCAAATGATTAAAGGCGACTCTTCTCAGGATGCTGTTGATTTTCCCAAATTTTCTTTATCTATAATGGTTTGATCTTCAAAGAAGACAACATCTCTAATTCTGACAATCTTTCTTTTAGTAGGACACCATAACCTATAACCGAATTCATCTTTAGGATAGCCAAGAAAAATGCATTGTTTTATCTTACTATCAAACTTTGATCTCTAATCTCTTGGAATGTGAACGAATGCTCTACATCCAAACACCTTCAAACTCTCATAGTTGACTTTTCTTCCTGACCATATAATTTGTGGAACATCCCCATCAAGTGGAACTCAAGGAGATAGATTAATCAAATAAACTGCAGTCTAGACTGCCTCGCCCCAAAAGGATTTGGGCAAGTTCGCGTGGCACAACATCAAACGAACTTTCTTAGTAATAGTTCAATTCATTCTTTTGGCGAGACCATTTTGCTGAGGTGTTTTAGGGATAGTTCTCTCATGCTTTATCCTATACTTCCTGCAATATTCTTCAAACGGGCCTCTATACTCACCACAATTATCTGATCGCACACATTTTAATTTCATGCCACTTTCTCTTTCAACTTTTACATGAAACTCCTTGAACACATCAAGGACTTGATCTTTTAGTCTTCAAAAGAAAGACGCACACTTGCCTTGCATGGTCATTAATAAATGTGACAAAATATGATGCACCACCAAGATATTTCTCTGTCATTGAACACACATATGTATGAACCAAATCTAGAACTTGATTTCTTATAGGTGGAGGATTTCAATTAAACGATACTTTGTGTTGCTTACCAGCTGGACAATCAACACAAGATTTCAAATGAACCTCTTTGAAAGGAAGGAGCTGCTTTTGAGTAAGGAATTTTAATCCTTTCTCACTCATATGATTGAGCCGCTTATGCCATAGCTTAGTCGAACATCCTTCAGCTACATTCAACTGTGAGCTGAGCTTAGCATTTGTAACATAAAGAGCATGTTGCTTCTTCCCATGAGCAACAATTAACGAGCCTTTGCTGAGTTTCTACTTTCCATTTGCAAAATGACTAGAGTACCCTTTTTCATCAAGTCTACTACCTGAAATCAAATTCAAGCGTATATCTAAACATGTCTGAAATTATGGAGGGTAAGCATACACCCTGTGTTGATTTCCAAAAAAATATCTCTAATACCTATGATCTTTGAAGCTCCATCATTTCCCATTCTTACATAGCCAAAATTTCCACTAGTGTAAGTTAAGAAGTACTCTTTGTTTACAGTTAGATGATATGAAGCACCTGTGTCAATCACCCAACTACAATCTTAGCTTGTAAGATTATAGCATGCATCATCACCATCAAAATAAATATCACTGACTGCTGTAGCTATGACATTATTCTTGTCTTCATTATTAGTACTGTTTTCAGTCTTTGATTTCATGTCCCGCTTCCAAAATCTACATTCAATTTGTTTATGTCCTGGCTTGTGAAAATAAAAGCAAGTGAGCTTCTTCTTTGATTGTGATCTTCCCCTTGATTTATCATGACTTTAAGAGCTTTTGAATAATGGTCTCCTTATAGTTTCAACAACATGCGCTTCACCTGAACTTGCAGAAGAAAATTCTTTTCTTCTAGTTTCTTCATTAAACAAGCTATCTTTCACCATATCAATAGTGAGTTGACCATTCGGAGCCAAGTTGCTCAACGAAATAACAAGTGTTTCCCAGCTGTCAGGCAATGAGCTACCGAGTAATAAGCCTTAAACTTCATCTTCTATTTTCATACTAATCGTTTTTAGCATATTAACAATGCCTTGAAATTCATTCATATGTTTAGTCATGCTCTTTCCTTCTTTATATTGAAGACGAACTAATCTCCTTATTAATGTAGCTATATTTAAAGTTGTCTTCCTCTCATACATTGATTGCAGCTTCTTCCATAACGCGTAGGCATTAATGTCGTTAGCTACATGTTGAAAAATACTTTGATCAATATGTTGTTGGATTAATCCAACTGTTTTACGATTTTCCAACTTCCAAACATCTTCTGTTTTTGCTTCTGGCTTATTTTCTTCTTCAATGGGCTTATACAAATCCTTACAGTAAAGAAAGTCTTCCATTCAAGGCTTCCACATTGAATTATTAGAGGATGTAAGTTTTATCCTTCCTGAGAGGGTAACCGTGTAATCTTTCATTTTGTTATACACAACTTATTAGAACTTGGCTCTGATACCAGTTTGTTGGGAAAGATCACAATTATATTACTAGTAGCAGAAATAAACGTTTTCCGTTTGTGTAAAAAGCAAAATGGGCTAACAAACTTCTCTTGAAAAACTAGAGAATAAAAACTTTATAATGCACTCAAATGTATTTCACTTGATTCTTACAAAAATAATGTGCAGCATATTTATATTAATCCTATTACTAAAATATTAGTGGTAAAAGACATATCTTTACCTCAACCATCAACAATGTAGATAAAGAGAAAAACTATCCTATAATTTCTCTAGTTCATTCTATTATAATTTTCTCTTCCTAATAAGTTTCCTCTTATTTATTACTCCCTCCTATTCATCTTAGCAGTCCCATTTGACTTTTTACGGATTTTAAAGAGAGTTAAAAGTGGGACCCTAAGGGTAGAAAAGAGAGTGGTATTATGGGCTTTTAATGTAAGGGAGGAAAATTAATATGGGTAATGGAGGGTATAACTGAAAATAGGATAAAGCTACTAAGGGCATAAAAGTCAAAAACTCATACTAAAAATAGAAATGGGACAATTAAGGTGACTTGATCATAAAAGAAAATGAGACACATAAGCTGAATAGGAGGGAGTATAATTTTATCTTCTCAATATAGGAGGGTTTACACCAACAGTCATGTATACTTAAATCATCTACTTGATGTCTTCCTTGAGGAATGTCATTAGATGCTCAAAAACATAAAAAATATTTGATTGTAAACTTACATCTAGATAATTATTATCTGCTCATCTGTATTCGATAAATTCACATTCCTGAACAGTAAAATACATAACTCATTACATACATAAACATTGTCAAAATCAAAAGTTATAAGACTGAATTAATGCACACTAATTTAGTAAGAAGTAAGAACAATCTAAATGATTTCATCATTATTGGAAACCTATCAATCATCAACAGTGATCACCAATTAACAAGAACAAATAATAAAACCAATTGCAAACCCATTTATGATATTTCTAAGCTTCAAAATATAGGACAATATTGTAAAGTTTGAATTTATTGTGACCAAAATATAGGACACATTGTCTGTAAAATCATTAGTATTAACCATGGAATCTGTTTTGCGATTGGGACCGAAACCGTATTTTTGGACGAGAATTGAAAAACTCAGTACACATCTCCATTAAAAACTTATCAACTATGTCAAGGTAAGCAGGACATGTAAGCCTTGAATAATAATGCAGAAACTCTTCATAATCAACCTTATTTCCCTCATCAATTTCCTTTAATTTCTTCAACTTCTCAACTACAAAATAAAACCTCTTTTCTCTTACACTTCTTGAACACAATTCTGGTTTCCTCACAATTCTTGAAATTATTTTAATTTTCTTATCCTTCAAAATATCACCATTTTCTGCACTATTCTCCTTAGAACTATTGCTTCCTTTGCTTTCCAAATCATAATTATTTTCAGAATGTATCCCATTTTCTTCGGCTTTTGCAGAATAATCACAGTTTCCATTCTGATTCTTTTTTTTAGCCTTGTTCTTCACCTTTTTCTTATATGAATCCCACTGATTTGTGAATTCATTGTAGAAATTATCCAAATCATTGGTATAACCTGCATCATTTGCTACCTGATCTTTCGCGTCGCGCCCACAAGAGAATAGATGAAAAGGTGTTTTAGGAAGTCTCTGATATGTGCTTCCAATTGAAAGAAAAGATTTCAAATTGTTGATAGTTTTCTGAAAGAAATTCTCAGTGCTACTTATGGAGTTTCTCAGCAGCATTTTTTTCTGTTTTTCTAAGGTAGTTGCAGCTGAGAATTCTTCATAAACGTATGAACAAAAACAATGCTTGAATTTGTAAAACAAAAAGAAAAAAATTGGTGGGTAGTATAAAAATATGAGCGTTAATAAACTGTTGTAAGGAAATCTTTGGATCGAAGTTTTCTCTTGCAGCTTACTTAAGGGTCTTTGTCAACATATATTATGAAAAGTTCCAAAGTTTTTAAAGACTTAGAGGGGGAATTGTAAAGTATAATGGGGCGAAATTAGAATATTAGTATGCATGTGTGTTGAATCAATTATTTAACTAATATTGTATAATACTATAAAAATATTGAAAAATTTCAAGTGTCATGTTTTAAGGAGGCATGACAAATGTAATTATTTTAGTGAATAATAGTTGATTACATTATAATATTGACCTAATTTAGAATTTGATTATTTTTAAAATTATAGCAATTTCATATAACTAACCTAGAATTTGATTTATTTAGAATTGAATAAAAAAGTCATGTATTTAATAAATAATTTTTAAAAAAATAGTATTCAATTTTTGCTTCGAAAAAATGATATATTCAATAAAATTAATCACGATAGTATATACTTGAATTATTCTTGAAAGTTATATTTTTATATATTTTATACTCACAAATTCGTGCATTGCAAGAGATTCTATATTAATAATTTTAGATTATTGATGATGTTAATAGAATTTTTAATAAATAAATCTGAGCTATGTCATAGGCAAACTCGAACCTAGGTTACCTGTAAAATAAAAAAAAATTGTTAATCAAAGAGCACGTTCCTTATGTGTACTTTTTTGATGGTATAATTTGGTTTGTAGCCACTTTAGGGAAAGGATATGCTTATTTCTCTTAATTACAATCTAGTCATTTTCTTACTTTAATTATGTTAAACTTTTTACCACTCTTAATCTTTGAGTAATTTGTACTCCCCAGGTTAAATATTTTGTACTTGAGTTACTTTGTTTTGGCTAGACAACATTTTGTACTCTTCTTTGTAATTAAAATCAGAGTCGAAGTTTTATGGTTAAACTTGAGTAGAGTACTTCCAATGGGCCCATGTATTTGTTTGGAATGGAGTACAATTTAAACAAGAAAAAAGTTAGTTCCACATTCCTTTTGTCAATATCAGTTTGTATTTTGTAACAACTATAACAATATAATTATAAATGAATACACATTTTACTATATTTCAGAAAAATGGGAAAGAGTTAACTCTATAAATTTATGTTTAGAATATATTTCTAATCCAAAGATTTCAGAATTACGTACTTTTAAGTCCTATATTAGTATTTAGTTTAGAAGTCTAATTTTTATGTTGACGCTTCTACTTTTTATAAAGTATGTGTATTAAATGTTGATCTAAACTTTTAGAGTTAAAAAATTATTATTATTGTATTCCTTTCCTAAATTAAATAATCGCCGTTATAATATAATAGTGTCTGTGTCCGTTTGATTTTGCTATATTATACACAAAATGCTCCTACTCTGATTTTCGAACATTGATAAGTGTAATTATTTGCACTTATTATTATCATTTATATGCTCCTTTTGGGTGTTTAGTGGCGTTTTAGGATCATTTTAGGCGTGTTTGCTCCATTTCGATATTTTATGGCTAATTTGTGGGTAACTAAGTGAATCATGGTATTTTTGAGTCGTTTTTGTGGGTTTTTGTGGTACACGACTCAAAGATCGAATCAAACCATCTATAGCATCAAGCCATGTGAGTTAAAAGAGCAAGAAATCAAGTCATGAAACCATTAAGGTTCCAGAAGTAAAAACCGATTTGGTTGTGGTTAAGTCATGAGAATCGCCGACTCGGCAGTGAATGAAGCAAAGAAATGATTTTTACCAGTAGCAAACGCCGACTCGGCGGTGGGTACTGACCAAATCCCATATTTTCCAAAAGCATCAACCGAGTTGGCGGTGTATGCATTTTCGTGAAAGCCGACCCGATGGTGAAGGCTGGTCAAAATCCCTCTTTTTCCAAAAGTTACAGTCGACTCGGCTGAGGTTGCACACCAAGAACGCTGACTCGACGGTTTGCATGGTTTCGTTTTAAGTCGCATTTTATTCTGATTTTTCCTAAAACCTTAGGTTAATTCCCCTCATTCGAATAAATAAACCCCTAATGACTGATTAGGGGTTCTTCTTCTCTCCTTCTTCATTCCATTAGACCTAATTACTCTTTTGTTTATATTTAATTTTTGACTTTTAATTTAGTTTCTCATCATTAATCTTTCCTTCAAGTATTGTAAGTTTCCTCTAGTACTTAATTTTCTTAGTCTTTAGTTCCTTGTATTAGTTTTAATCTTTTTTTGGTGAACCTTAACTTTTGTCATTAATCTTTCTTCAATAATAATTAGTTTGTTCTTCAATTATTGCTTTTCAATTTAATTGTTGTGTTCTTTATATTTAATTATTGATTTTCTTGAATTTGTCATTTATTTCATTCTTAGTCATGTCCAGTATCATCCTAGGGTTTGTTTTTATTGCTTTTACCATGATTAGTGAGTAGATCCATTTTCTAGGGTTAGGGTTTGAACCTATAAATCAAGTATGATTTGATTCTTGAATGTGTCTATGAAACTAGGATTAAAGTGGTTAAATTTTGCCAATTAATCCTAAATTAAATATGCTTTGTTAGACTAGTCAATAGAACTAGCGTGTGAGATTAGGGTCAACTTTGCTTTAGGGTAAATTTTAGTTAAATTCTTATTAATTCGTTTAATAAAACTAGCGTGTGAGAATCGAATTAATAGGGCCTAAATCTAATAGTTAATCAACAGAGCGAGAGTTTGAGATTAACAAGATCATGTTTAACCACGCAATTAATTAACTTTTCATAGACGCTAATGAGAATTTGATCATACAAGACTTTAGGGGATTCCCAACACCCTAGATCTCTTCATCATATAGCTTTAATTCACATTTTCATTGCATTATTAGCTTGTTAGTTAAAAACCAATCAAATATCTTTTTCCCCTTGAGCAATATAATTAATTGAAATTAGAAAGTTTCTTGTCCTAACTTCCTTGTGTTCGACCTGCATCTACACGTACGCCGTGCGTTTGCGGTTAAATAAAATTTGCACATCAAGCTTTTGGCGTCGTTGCCGGGGCAGCGACGGAAAATTGACTTGTTAGTTTTTGTTGAGTATATTGCTTTTCTTGTCTAGCCCCCCCAAATCTTACACTTGCCCTTGTTTGTTGTTGAATGAGCAGGGGATCCCAGTCTCTTGAATATTTTAATCCTGTAATCGAATCCACAGCTCGTAGACTAAATGCAAACAGGAGGAGAGCTAGATAAGAGGAGGTAAGACAGGTAAGAATGGCCCAGAATAATAATAATAACTTCGGCCGCATGGGTGCGCCTTTGCTCACCCTAAGTTCCATTCTCTGCATCGTTAAACGAATTTCGGTGTAGAGAACTTCGAGCTAAAAACTTCATCTTATTCAGATGATTAATGGATTCAGTTCGGATGACACCCTTCAGAAAGTCCTCATGATCATGTCGCCGACTTTGTGGAAAGCTGTGATACGATAACCCAAAAAGATCTTAGTGAAGATGTAGTACGGCTAAGGCTTTTCCATTTTAGTTTGAGGGATAAGGCCAAAGTCTGGTTAAAGTCAAAACCTGCAGGTATCTGTCGAACCTGGGAAGAACTACCTAATGCATTTTTAGCCAAGTTCTATCCTCCCAGGAAAACATCGCAGATTAGGACCCAACTGCAAACATTTAAGCAATTACTGTTTGAGTCATTCCACGAGGCTTGGGAGAGGTTTAAAGACCTCCTGTTGAGTTGCCCTCATCACCAGATCCCAGCCTAGTTGCTCGCCCAGTCCTTCTATGTAGGGTTGCATGATGAGCACAAGTCCTCGGTAAATGCAGCATGTAATGGTGACATGGATTCTAAGTCGCCTAAAGAGGTCTTGAGACTCTATGAGACCATGACCAAGAATAGTTTTTCTTGGGGTAATGGGAGGGAACGAGCATCACAAGAGGGCACTACAGATAGTGAGGCCATCAAGGCTCTCACAAAATAGATGGTCGCTCTATCCGAACAGATAGCCAAGGTAAGTATGGTAAGTAGTGCTTCTGGATCTTCAATTAATAATGTTTCTATGTCGAAACCTGCGGTGTTCCTGACCATTGTTCAAGCACATGCCCCCACGTTTACGAGGAGACAAATGCTTCGTACAATAGGCCACTGAACGATGCTTTCTCTAACGCTTACAATGCAGGCAGTAAGAATCACCCGCTCTTCTCATACAAGAGCACCAACGTATTGAACCCGCCACCATACCAACAACTGCACAATCCACCAAGGTTCAACGAAAGACCTAAACAGTCAAATTACCGACCCTCACAACATCACTACCAACCACCATCCAATGTGGAGTCACAGATTGTAGAGCTCAGAATTATTGTGCAGGCACACATACACTCTAGTAGCACGCATATGAAGATACTAGAGACTCAGGTAACATAGTTGTTTCAGTAGCGGAATAAACGTGCTCCTAACCAATTTCCTACCCAGCCTCAACACAAGGGCAAGGAGCCCGGCCAGATGAATTTCGTGACAACAAGGAGTGGTAAACAATTGGTTGATCCTCCCCTAAAAGAGGTGACACCAATAGGTAGTATTTTTGTAGACTCTGATTCTAATGCTGATGAGGTAGATGGCAAGATTGTTTTGAATGATGATGGTAATTCAAGTATAAGTCTAGAGTCACGGACCTTCAAATTAAGCATGTGCCTTTTCCTTAAAAATTGGCGCAAGCTAAGATTAGAGAAGAAACACGGGAAATTTCTAAAGCATTGAGAATATGTGTCTATAGAAATCCCTTTCTTAGATGCAATTTCTGAGATCCCTGCATTTCTCAAATTTCTTAAGTCCATTATGTCCCAGAGTAAGAAGCTTGATGATGTGATTCAGGTGTCCAAGTAGGTGAATGTGAATGCTTTCATGATTGGTGATATGCCTCTTAAGCTGAACAATCCCGATAGTTTCAGTATACCTGTCACAATTGGGAACCTTATAGTGGATAGGGCTTTGTGTGACCTAGGTGCTAGAGTCAGTCTAATGCCGTATTCCATGTTTAAGAGACTTTGGTATGTTAATGAGTTGTCCCTACCAGGATGACCTTGCAGCTTGCTGATCGCCGCATTTTCTATCCTAAGGGTATTTTGTATGATGTTGACCTAAGTGTGGGTAAGCTGACCGTACCTTGTGACTTTGTCATCATCGACATACCAAAGGATGCTAAGACCCCCCATCATTCTAGGTTGACCTTGCCTAGCGACAAGTAGCACCTTGATTGATGTAGCAAAGGGTAAGTTAGTGATGAGCTCGGGGGAGGATATAGTAGAATTTGCTATACATGATGCTTTGAAATCTCCAGTCCCTAGTGAGTCTATATGCCAGCTTGAGTTTGCTGATGATGTGTTTGATGATCCTAATGAAGCCCATAAGATTGATGCCCTACAATCCTTTCTTGAAGAAGTTAGGGGTGGTCCTGCAGAGATAATGGGCTGGGAAGATCCTTTAGAGGATCAATCTGATGTTCATGATTGTATTTTGTCTGATGATGTTTTGCAGGTTGCTGAGTTTGAGTAGGAGAAGGAGGATTTGAAGGAAAGTTCCACACCTCCTCAGGTAGAAATGAAACCTCTTCCCTCTCATTTGGAATATGCTTTTCTTGGTGATGATTCTACATACCCTATTATTATCAGTAGTGAACTCAATGGAAGTGATTTGGACCGATTAGTCAATTTGGTTAGAAAACATCGAAAACCCATTGGGTACACAATTGACGATATTAAGGGTATCAATCCGTTTATTTTCACTCACCGTATCAATGTGGATCCTGATGTCACTCCTTCCATAGAGGGACAGAGGAGACTCAATCCCAATATGAAGGAGGTTGTGAAAAAGGAAGTGCTTAAGCTATTGAATGCTGGGATTATCTACCCTATCTCCGATAGTAAATGGGTATCCCTAGTACATGTTTTCCCCAAGAAGGGAGGTGTGTCTGTTGTTGAAAATGAGAAAAATGAATTGATCCCAACCAGAACAATCACAGGGTAGCGTATGTGTATTGGTTACAGGAAATTGAACAAAGCCACCCAAAAGACCACTACCCCATCCCCTTCATAGACCAAATGTTGGAAAGGTTGGCAAAGCACTCCCACTTTTGTTATTTGGATGGATACTCTGGATTCTTCCAGATCATTGTTCATCTGGATGATAGGGAGAAGGCTACCTTCACATGTTCTTATGTTACCTTTTCTTATCGAAGGATGCCATTTGGATTACGTAATGCTCCCGCCACCTTCTAGCGCTGTATGATGAGCATATTTTCTGAGTACATTGAACATTGTATGGAGGTCTTTATGGACGACTTCTCCGTATATGGAAACTCTTTCGATGATTGCTTAGCTAATCTGGAGAAAGTGCTTGCTAGGTGCGAGGAAGTCAACTTGGTTTAGAACTGGGAAAAGTGTCATTTTATGGTACAACAGGAAATAGTCTTGGGTCATCAAGTGTCTAGTAGAGGTATTGAGGTCAATAAGGCTAAAGTCGATGTTATCGAGAAGCTACTCCCTCCAGTTCATGTGAAGGGAATTCGTAGTTGTCTGGGCATGCAGGTTTTTAGGAGATTCATACCAGAATTTTCTAAGATTTCCAGACCTTTGACCGAGCTTTTGGCTAATGATGTACCCTTTGTATTTTCTAATGAATGTCTAGCTGCTTTTGAGAAATTGAAACAGGCACTTAAAACTGCACCGATGATCGAACCTCCTTATTGGAACCTGCCCTTTGAGTTGATGTGTGATGCTAGTGACTATGCTATAGGGGCAGTGTTAGGGCAGCGTAAGGATGGTAAGTTCCATGCCATTTATTAGGCAAGTAAGACCTTGAATGAGGCACAAGTAAATTATGCCACCACCGAGAAAGAGCACCTACCAGTGGTTTATGCGTTAGAGAAGTTTAGATCTTATCTCATAGGATCTAAGATTATTGTTTATACTGATCACTCTGCTCTTAAGTTTCTTTTCCAAAAGAAGGATGTCAAGGCTTGACTAGTCCGGTGGATTTTTTTGCTCTAAAAGTTTAATTTGCAGATCGTTGATAAGAAAGGAGCAGAGAGCTCAGTGGCTAATCATCTGTCTAGACTTATATTGGATGAGGTGTCAGGTACCCTTGACATTGATGATTCCTTCCCTGATGATCAACTAATAGTTCTCCTTGGTTCGCTGAGATAGGGAACTACTTAGCTAGTGGTGTGCAACCCTCTGGGTTGAATGAATACCATAGGAAGAAGTTCTACCATGATGTTCACATTTGGGATAACCTACTGTTGTTCAGGGCATGTGCAAACGGCATTTTCTGCCGTTGCATACCTGAAGTGGAGGTACATTCTATCATTAGGCATTGTCATGATCTACGGTTTGGTGGACATGCCACCTTTTCTAAGACCTCTGCTAAAATTTTGCAATGTGGATTCTATTGGCCCACTCTTTTTAGAGATGTGCAAGCATATGTTAAGATGTGTGACCGTTGTAAAAGAATTGGCAATTTGCACAAGTCTAATGCCATGCCAATACATCCCATTGTTGAGGTTGTTATTTTTGATGTTCGGGGCGTTGATTTTCAATGTCCCTTTCCTTCCTCGTTTGAAAACAGATATATTCTTGTTGCTGTTGATTACGTTTCCAAATGGGTGGATGCCATTTCTACTAAGACCAATGATGCTAGGGTGGTAACCAAGTTTTTCAAAAAGACAATATTTCCTCATTTTGGTTGCCCTCGAGCACTCATAAGTGATAATGGGACCCACTTCATTGAGCACAAGTTTGAAAATCTTCTGAGGAAGTATGGAGTCCTACATAAGTATGCCTTGCCCTACCATCCCCAAAGTAGTGGGCAAGTTGAGATCTCTAACCGTGAGCTTAAGCTTATTCTCGAGAAAACGGTGCAAAAGTCCTAGCAAATTGGTCTGACAAGCTGATGATGCTCTATAGGCTTATAGGAAGGCTTTCCAGACTCCAATCGAGACTACACCCTTCCGTTTGCTCTATGGGAAGCATTGTCATCTTCCCGTGGAGCTAGAACACAAAGCTCATTGGGCGGTTAGGGTGCTTAACTATGATTTGAAAAGTGCAGGTGGGAAAAGGCTTCTAGATTTTAATGAGATTGATGAGATACGCCTAGATGTGTATGAAAGTTGTGTGCTCTACAAAGAGAAAACAAAGAAAAGGCACGATCAACGCATCACTAGGCGAGAATTCAAGGTTGATGAGATAGTGCTAGTTTTTAATGCTCGCCTCAAATTCTTCCCAGGTAAATTTAAGTCCAAGTGGTCCGGACCGTATACTATAACTCAACTGTTCCCTTACGGGTCTCTTAAAGTAACTGGAGTGAATAGAACGTTTAAGGTCAATGGCCACCGAGTGTAACTATGATCTGAAAAGTGCAGGTGAGAAAAGGCTTCTAGACTTTAATGAGATTGATGAGATACGCCTAGATGCGTATGAAAGTGTCGTGCTATACAAAGAGAAAACAAAGAAAAGGCACGATCAACGTATCAATAGGCGAGAATTCAAGGTTGATGAGACAGTGCTAGTTTTTAATTCTCGCCTCAAATTCTTCCCGGGTAAACTTAAGTCCAAGTGGTCCGCACCGTATACTATTACTCAAATGTTCCCTTACGGGTCTCTTAAAGTAACTGGAGCGAATGGAACGTTTATGGTCAATGGTCACCGAGTCAAGCACTACATTGCTGGTGAGCCTCTTGGTGAGGAGGAGATTATGGTATTTGAGACCTAGCCATTTAGGTCGAACCACGTCGAGCTACAGACTTTAAAAAAGTGCTTTGCGGGAGGCAACCCGTACTAGTTCTTTATTTTATTTTAGTTATTTTATTATCTTTTTCCTTTTAATTGTTTGTTTAGTGTGCAGGTATCTATAAAAAAGGGTTGAAAATCAGAACAGTGGGAAAAAGCCGACTCTGCTTTAGTAAAAACATGGGAGAACGCCGACTCCGCGCAAGTTTCTGAAAAGAATTGAAAGAGTCTGAACCTAAAGCAGACTCGGCGATAGGAGTGTTTTTGCAAACGTCGACTCAGCATTTCTTACTGTCGGCAGATCTACAGTTTTTAAAGCAAAATTTCGTGCTCCAACCCGCATTTGACCTCATTCTTTCTGATTTTTTCCATTCCCTCTCTACCATCAACCCATTCTCTTTCTTCAAATTCTTCATTCTCTCATCAATTTAAGCAACCGATAACCCCAAATCTCCATTTCATTCTCAATTCCCACCTCCTTCCCTTCTTTCAATTCTCAATTTGGATTTCAAAAATTCAATTTGTGAAGGAGATTCATTACAACTTGGAGTTTGGTGAGATTTAGCAACAATTCCATACATAATTTAATTGGAAAATATACATTTCACCTCCTTTGCTTTTCCTCTTTGTTTTGTGCATTTTTGTGTTTAAAAATCTTGTTGCTTGTGATCTTTTGTTGGGTTTGTAAGTGTTCAATCTTAGTGTGGTATTGTTTTAATTGTATTACTCTTGAGGCACTGTGGTGGCTAGCTGTTTTTTTTTTTTTTTTTACAAAAAATGAAAATTTTGTTTCGGTCTAAGAGGAGTAGGACCAATGAATCTTCCTCCTCTCAGAGGGTGGCTAGATTACCATCCCCACAACCCCCAAACCAACCCCAAAGAGTCTAGGGCTCCACCTCTTTTAGCACAATAAGATGTAGGCTTACCCCCTCGCAAGCTAAGGGGACGAGCACTACTCCCCACCAAGTTTGTGGAACAAAATGACCTAGTTAGTGTAGGACTTTATAATGGCATTCGAATTTTGTTGGAGAAGAGGGGAATCCATGGATTCATGGAAGTTGCCGCAGACGTGTATCCACGTCTGACGTTAGAGTTCCTAGTGACCATGACATCGTTTTAATGCCCTAAACACACCTACACCATGTCTTATCTAGACATCGATAAGGTGTTTAACTGGGTTCTTAAGAACGATGAGTATGTGATCCCTACTGAGAGCCATATTATGAGTTTTTGGTTGGCAATAATGGGAAACAGGCCCTATCGAAGCTCGGGCAATAAGATTAGTCATGTTTACCATCCAGCGCTGCGATACATTTTCCGTTTTCTCTCCATGACAATTTTGTGTTACGGAGAGCCTAGTGGAGTTTCCAAGCCCGAACTTGCTGCTATGCAGTCCTTCCTAGAGTACGACCAAGGCACCCCTTATTGGGTGGATATTTTTGTGGGACGCTGCATTAATGTTCAAGAGTGCGATAAGGGCAAGATCAGCATAGGGGGGATGGTCACACTTCGAGTTATATATCTAGGTATTGATATACCCGATAATGTCCCCAAGTCAGTTGCCAACACCACCATTTTCTATGATAAGCCCACTTTGCTTAGGGCACAATTCATCCAGTATCGTCAACCCTACACATGTTCTTTAATTATCCTAAACGGGTGTGTAGTTAGTCTCTCCCCTATCCCCGAGACAGTTTTTTACGTGAGGAATGACGACACAGCAAAAATGTTGTGTGATCGTACCCTTGCGTATTCCCATCAGCACCCCGAAGGACAAGCCCCTATGGCTACTGGAGTTCACATAGGCCTTGATGGGGGGAAGGGTGAGGATGAAGAGGAGGAAGACTATGTTCCCTCTGTGGAATAAGTGCTTAAGGACTGGAGTTCCGATGTTGATTCCGGCCCCAACTAGTATCAACATTTGATGAGAGGTTCTTCATTATGGAGAACAAATTTGGAGAGATGGAGGGTCGACTGGACCGTTTAGATGACAATCTTTCAACCTTCAGGACACTTACGAGGGAGACATGTACAATCTTGATACACGTCTCCAATCTTTGTGGATTGCCCAGCAGGCCCAAATAAACTACTATTCCGGGCAACCATACATCGATCCCCAAGCCAACATCTCTTAGATGGAGGGTCAAAGGGAGTGAAAGCTCGCAGCTAGGCAAACAAGAAGGAGTTCATTCTCCTTTTTCCGCCGCCGTGGTCATTGAGGGCCACAACTTTTAGAATTCCCCTATCTGTGTGCTTCTGTTTTCTTACATTTTCGTTCTCTTGCTACGCAGTTAAGTGTTGGGGCCAATTCTTTAGATAAGCATGGGGGAAGTCCACATCTGTTAGCTGTAGTTTTTTTTATTGCTTTTCCAGTCTAGTTTTATTGCCTTCTCAGATTAGATCGACAAGGGGTTTAGGATTTTTATGGGCTCAAAGTGAGATCATTCCATGAGAGAAAAGGAGATTAAGATAGGAACCCTCTTTCTTTTTGGAGAGCCATAAGGAGAACCGGTGTTTCATGTCTTAAGAGGTAACGATGCAACTGATGGTGCTATCCCAGTACATCATTGGAGTATTTTTGTTAGCTTTGCATTCTCTTTCTGTGCTTTAATCTGCTCTATCCAGGGTTACTGAAGACCCTATTTTCTAGTAAGGGTTGCTGAATACCCTCTAGCTACCCATGTTTTCTGTCTTATATATTTTTTGTACAATCTTAGCATTGCATTTATATTGTATCTCTGTTTTTCATAGTTAAGTTTGTACATGCTGTTCATTGAAAAAGGGAAACATTCTTGAAAAGAGAAAAGCCCAGCTAGGTTGAAAACCCGAAAGGGCGACCTAGGCAAAAGAGTGGCATGAGTGGGTGAGCAAGTGTGACTTGGAAAAATTAATAAGTGGCTAGGACGAAAACCCAAAAATGAGTTCCTAGGAAAAATGAGAGATAAAGAGAGATCTTAAACTTTTGCATCTCATTTGTACTTAGAGCCGGCGTCATAAGAAGCGCGAATCATAAGGTAGGTATTTGGATAGGCTACATTGGAGAGATAAGTGTAGTATTTGTTCGTTTTCCATTGTCTTTAGAAGTTATAAGGGGGTTGAAGTGTAGGGTTTTGAGGTGCTTAATTTTCTAGTACCTTCCATGGTTGTTGTGTTTGTAGTGTGGCAAGTATGGGGGAAATTGGTATGGTTTCTTGGAACACTTGTCACACTAGAGAATTAGAGGCGCCTAGGAAAGGGAGGCATTAGAAGTAGACTAGGTTTGGAGACCGTATCTTAACCTTCATTGTTCATTGTCAATCTTGATTTGCACGAGGACTAGCAAAGGTTAAGAATGGGGGAGTTTGATAAGTGCAATTATATGCAGTTATTATTCTCATTTATATGCTCATTTTGGGTGTTTAGTGGCGTTTTAGGATCATTTTAGGCGTGTTTGCTCCATTTCGGTACTTCATAGCTAATTTGTGGGTAAATACGTGAATTATGGTACTTTTGAGTCGTTTGTGGGTTTTTCTGCCTAATCATGTTTACAGGACTCAAAGATCGAATCAAACCAACTATAGCGTAAGCCGTGTGAGGTGAAAGAGCAAGAAATCAAGTCTTGAAAGCATTAAGGTTCCAGAAGTAAAAGCCGACTCGGCTGTGGTGAAGTCATGAGAACCATCGACTCGGTGGTGAATGAAGCAAAGAAATGATTTTTTTCAGTAGCAAACGCTGACTCGGCGGTGAATGAATCAAAGAAATGGTTTTTTCCAGTAGCAAGCGCCGACTCGGCATTAAGGCAAGAGAAGGTACCGCCGACTCGGCGGCGAGTACTGACCAAATCCCATATTTTCCAGAAGCATCAACCGACTCGGCGGTGGATGCATTTTTGTGAAAGCCGACTTGGTTTAAGGCGCATTTTATTCCGGTTTTTCCTATAACCCTTGGTTAATTCCCCTCATTAGTATAAATAACCCTCTAATAACTGATTAGGGCTTCTTCTACTCTCCTTCTTCATTCCATTAGACCTAATTACTCTTTAGTGTATATTTAATTTTCAGCTTTTAATTTAGTCTTTCATCATTAATCTTTCCTTCAAGTATTGTAAATTTCCACTAGTATTTAATTTTCTTAGTCTTTAATTCCTTGTATTAGTTTTAATCTTTCTTTAGTGAACCTTAACTTTTGTCATTAATCTTTCTTCAATCATAATTAGTTTGTTCTTCAATTATTGCCTTTTGATTTAATTGTGGTGTTCTTGGTATTTAATTATTCATTTTCTTGAATTTGTCATTTATTTCATTCTTAGTCATGTCTAGTATCATCCAAGGGTTTGTTTTTATTGCTTATACCATAGTTAGTGAGTAGATCCATTTTCTAGGGTTAGGTTTTGAACCTATAAATCAAGTATGATTTGATTCTTGAATGTGTCTATGAAACTAGGATTAAAGCGGTTAAATTTTGCCAATTAACCCTAAATTAAATATGCTTTATTGGACTAGTCAATAGAATTAGCGTATGAGATTAGGATCAACTTTGCTTTAAGGTAAATTTTAGTTAAATTTTTATTAATTCGTTCAATAATACTAGCGTGTAAGAATCAAATTAGTAGGGTCTAAATGTAATAGTTAATCAATAGAGCGAGAGTTTGAGATTAACAAGATCATGTTTAACCACGTAATTAATCCGACTTTTCATTGACACTAATGAGAATTGGATCATACAAGACTTTAAGGGATTCCCAACACTCTAGATCTCTTCATCATATAGCTTTAATTCACATTTTCATTGGATTATTAGCTTGTTAGTTAAAAACCAATCAAATATCTTTTTCCCCTTGAGCAATATATAGTTAATCGAAATTAGCAAATTTCTTGTCCTGACTTTCTTGTGTTCGACCCGCATCAACACATACACCTAGCGCTTGCGGTTAAATAAAATTTGCACATCAAATGTAGAAAAATCAAAGGAATATAAGAACAAATGACTCGCCAAACTTGATGGTCCTTGTCATGGTCATTAGCCCAACGTCCTGCAAAAAGTCAATAATTCTCAGAAAGAGAGATATAGGACAAAATATACCCATACCCCTTAAGAGAGAGAGCAAGAGAAATGCGCACCATCAAATTAAAAATAGGTTCGTGTTTATGAAGGTAAGTATTTGCTTTTTTCTTGACAAGTACATGTGTGAAGATAATTATGTGTCAACTACTTCTGTTAGCCAAACCAATGTTTTTGACATGACCTTCTTGGATGATTTTTAATTCCTAGTGTTTGAATTAGAGAGGTGATAGTTTCCTAAGTTACCACCCCATAATTTTGGTTGGTAATTAATTTGAGAACTGGATAGATACGCACTTAGGGAACGTTCTTAGTTATATAATCGTGATTTACACCAGATATAAATCACTTATATGTGGCACTATGTCATAGGTTCATCATTTTTAAAATTTTATTTTTCTTGTCTTACTTTAATTATTTTATTATTTTTATTTTTATCTTTTTATGATAATTTATAAATAACTGTTATTGGCTAATATTTTCTACACCACTAGCTTGCTACACACATTGCAAAGGATGTCCATTGCAGGCTTGCATCAAAACAATCACGGTTTAAAGGTAATGTGCAATGAAAAATAGTACAACATGAGGTAATATAACTTATTTGATAGTAGTACTTATTTATATGAGCCAAACTTGAATGGAACGACTTTTGCTACCTATTATCAAATAGACCATAAAACATGACTATAAAATAGCAAAGAACCTAGATGAGAAAGAAATGATCAAATTTTATTATGTATATCATTATAAATATATATGCAAAGAGAAAAAAATACTTTCATAAATGAAACAATTTTTTAAAGAATGGAATATGAATTGAACTCACTATGAAAAAGAATAATTACTGCATTAGTAACCATGATGTTGAAGATTGTCTTATTAGAAAAATTGGTAACATACAACAAAGATGACAAAATCACATACCACTCTTAACCTGTAATTTATTCTTGATCTATTAATTAAAATATAGTCAAGTGAGATTTCATTTTATTCATTCCAATGCAAGGATTATTAATATCAATTTTTCATATTTAATTGCACGTGCTAGAACCTAGGTCATGTTCCCAATATCCTGAAACGTGGGAAAATCAATCCTAATTTAGGCAATGTCACTTACTCTTGAGACCTTCTCAGGAGAGAAAGCCCCTTTGAGACCTTCTCAGGAGAGAAAGCCCCTTGCTGCTCTATTGAGTAGAAGGATAGGTTGATCAACACATTTCCTCAGAGGTCTCACCTCCCTAAAAAAGATACTATGACCTTTTGGAAGATTAAGCCAAATAGACCTGAATGCCTCAGGGTTGTAGGACCCAAAGGAGTGATAGACCAGTACTGGCACCTTGTGAAGGTTAAACGGTTATGATGACGTATCTTATGACAGTTGTGCTCACGTAATAAAAGCTTTTATACTTGTATAAGACAAAGCATCACTGCCTCCTTTGTACGGTACTACTGCTTTCCACACTAAACGACAAAAGGATAGTTGTAAAGTAAGAATTAACCAATCAATAAGCTCCACACAAAATTTGTATAACAATCTACTGGTCCCCTACAACTTTTAATGATCCCAAGAAAGATTCGCTCAAGGTAAACTATCTATATACAATCACGGTTTTGTAAACCTCTCTCCGACACCGCTATTATAGATATACAGTACCATGCATAACCAAAGGTACGTTAACTCTTAGCATTCTAGCATTTTAAGAACTCAATACTTTCAAGCAATTATAGCATTCTTAAGCCAAGGATCTCCCATCCGCATCAAGCCCTCATACTTCTTCTCTAGAGAAAAGACCATTGTGCACTCTAAGAGAAATGTCAGGAAAATTTTCATCAATCCTTACTGACTTTATCATCAAAGCAGGTCCCTCGAAGCACCCCTCTCTCGCCCTTGTTTGTTCACTGCTCAGGATACAATTCAAGGCGTTCTAATTAAAAACTTAAAACACTACCAGCAGTTCATAATCTCTTGCGTACTTGAAAGGCATTCCTAAGTAGAAGGATGAGTTGATAAATATATTCTCAGTGGTCCATGTTCCCAGAGAAAGACACCATGACCTTCTAGTAGGTCAATCGAACTATAATTCAAGGCCTCAGAGTTATAGGACCCCTAAAAGTGATAGACAAGTACTGGGAAGAATACATACAAAAACAGATGTACTTGCACCCTGAGAAGTTTACAACAGTTATGATGACGTGTCCATTGACAGTTGTGGTTACATGATAAAAGCTGCTATACTTGTATAAGGCAAGGCACTACTACATACCTCGTACTGTACTACTTCTTTTTACATTAAATGACACAACGACAGTTGTAAAGTAAGAATCAACTAATCAATGAGCTCCACACAAATTTTGTAGAACATTCTACTGGTCCCCTACACCTTTTGATGATCCTAAGAAAGATTTTCTCAAGGTAAACCATCTGATATACGATTAGGGTTTTGAAAAACTCTCTCCAAGATTACTACTATAAATATACAGTGTCATGCCCAACCGAAGGTGCATTAATTCTTAGGAGTCAAGCATTTTAAGCATTCAATAATCTCAAGTAATTACTGCATTTTTAAGCCAAGGATCTCACATGCGGAAATAAGCCTCAATACTTATTTTCTATATCTAAAGACCAGTGTGCACTCTTAGAGAAATGTTAGACAAACTTTCCTCAATCGGTATTGACTATATCATCGAAGGAGGTCCCCCAGAGCAACCTACTCTGACACTCGTTTGTTCATTGTACAAGTCAAGGCGTTCTAGATACCAACTCAAAACCTTATCAACATTTCATAATATCCTGTAGACTTAAAAGAAATTATTGAGATCTCTATTTGAGTGTATTGATTGCTCAGTTTCTAACTGGAATATTAATTAAGCAAAATAGTGATATTGAGTGATAAAATATTGTCTTGCAAGTGTGAGAAAAATAAATGGGACTATTACATTGAATAAGAGGAAGTATCATAGAATTAACTAAAAGGATTGAAAATTTTCATGTCACACCCTACAAAGATTTGCCACATGGAATAATTAAATTTGTTAATTCTTATGTTTATTGAACTAAATAAGATAAAGTTGATTTAATTCGATTACATATTATTATATTTTATTATATTTTTATTATTGATTATGTGTATTTACAACTTAATATAAAACTAACAATACAAGACATCAAATAAAAAATACATTGTTTGTACATACATCTTATAATATAAAACATAAAAGATTGGGTATTAAAATTTTTTTAAAATACTAGTCAGACAGAGATAAATTGTGGGTTGTATTTTAAAATGTATTTTTGCATAATTTTGATATCTGTTTTTTTGCGTTTTTTAATAGTTTATTATAAATTTTCTATATACTACGAAATTAGTCTCAAGTATATATTTTGTGCAAATTAAGAAAATGGAGGAAAAATGGTAAAATAAAATATTTTGTTCACCCCACTTATTTAGAATTATTGGATATCTTAACTATTCATTTTGAATCATTCATATTATTGAACAATGGTCGATCATTTTTTTATCTCATGCATCTATGTTAAGTCTCGTTTAATTTCTTTCACATAATTTATTTGCTCTTTAATTATTATCATAAATGCACATATTTTAAAAAAACACTTCATTTCTCTTTTTTGCCACTAATTTAATGGGATAAAGTAGTATACCTTAAAAAGAAGTGAAAAAAATATGACTATTATTAATTTTTTATAATTATATTATTATTTAAAAATTATAATATTTTTATATAAGTATTAATGGTGCATTGAACAAAAGAAAACTGGAGGACCCGTTTTTATCATCTTTTTCGGTAATCAACGGTTGGAAAAAGTTTAATAACTTTTATAGAACTGACAAATAAAATAGTAATAATTATATACTAACGGCCTGTTTGGTACATGGTATTAGAGGGTAGTAATGGTAATAAAATTAAGTAATAAAAAATTTAGTTGTTTGAATGCCTTCAATGGTAATGGATGGTAATAAAATAAGGTAATGAAATTACCAAAAATGACCATTTTTATTACCATTTTTATTACCATCAAACAACCTGGTATTAGGCTGTAATGATAATGAAGTATTACTGTGGTAATAAAATAAGATAATGTTGTTTCGAACTGAAGAAAAAAAATAATAAAGAAAAAAAAGGTAATGTATGTAATTATCCAAAAAAATATTATTATTAAAAAAAGAATCATTAGATAGAATAATTTAGATACAATAATACTTTTAGATATAAATATACAATAATGAAACTAAGAGTCATTACCATTTTTTATTACTAACAATCAAATGCAA
Organism: Amaranthus tricolor; assembly: GCF_026212465.1. Classification (NCBI taxonomy): domain Eukaryota; kingdom Viridiplantae; phylum Streptophyta; class Magnoliopsida; order Caryophyllales; family Amaranthaceae; genus Amaranthus; species Amaranthus tricolor. The sequence continues at coordinate 16,151,090 of NC_080052.1, forward strand.
TCAATGGAATATTATGTTCCATTACCATTCTTTAGTCATGCATACCAAACAAAAAAATCTTCATTACCAATTCTCATATTCATTCCTTCATTACTATTGCCATTATAACATTTCATTTCCATTACTTCATTACCATCAACCAAACGGACCGTAAAATCTCAATATTAGACTAGTGATACTTTAGCAACAATAAACTCCAATAAAACTTTAAGCCATTGAACAAAAGAAAATATTGGAAATAATTCAGATTCAGCAATAATTCATTTTAACAACGAGATTTATACATTGAACATGGAACGAGGGATTAGATGAAATACATAAGCGCAAAAATTCAATTCACAACTAAACAAAAGAGAAAGCAACATCAAGCTTCAAAACTTGAAAAATAGAAGAAAAAGAATAATCAAGTACTTGAATCAGATGCAAAGATGCAGGTTCTGTTGTTATTACACCAAAAGCCTCTCCTAATATTCGCATTCTTCATTCACATTTCAATCAAAACTCCAATTGATATTGATAAAAGGCAATGAAATACTTCGTAGTATGAACAATAGTTCAATCAACAGAAGCAAAATAGAAGAAGAGAGGCTACTGCATTTATTTATTATTTTACAGTAAAAATGAAGAATTACAAGATAAGTGAGAGAAGTAGTAAAGTAAAGAAAATACTAGTGCAATATATATACAAAGAGTTAAAAAAAAAAAAAAAAAAAAGAAAATCAAGAAGAGGACCACAACACTTTATGAAGCATTCTGTTAGCCTACGTAACAGAATTCTGTTGCATTACTTGCAGCTGTATTCTTGGCTGTTGTGAGCTGGCAAGATCAGTAGGGAGAGTATCATGTATGGTGCAGATACAGGACTTGTGATGTTCCTTAGCATGAGGATGCTTAATATCCCCTCGCAAACTTAGGGCGGGATAAACACCAAGTTTGGACAAGATCAGCCAATTGTTGATGCGTGGGAACATAATTAAGTTGAATGAGACCTTCAAGCACCTTTCACGTGTAAAATGACAATCGATAGAAATATGTTTGGTGCGTTCATGCTGAATTGGATTATGAGCAAGGTGAATAATGGCGAACTGGTTGTCACAAAAAAGAGTGACAGGCTGCAAGTCAGTCATGCCAAGTTCAGTCAATATAAAGAATAAGTTGCTGTAACATGACAACACTTTGAGATTTGGACTTCATCAAATATACCCATGTATTGCGTGTTCAGGGGAGTCTTTAGAGGCAATAATGACAATACTTGCTTTATTGGGAGTAGCCTCTTCATCATGAATAAGTAACAAGTTTTTATCCAGAGTGTAATAGAGCCTATTTTGAAGTTTACAAAGAGGCATGAGCCTTTTCATTGAAAGGTCCTGAACATAGCAAAAGTGATTAGTGAAAAGTACTGAGATGTCATTGTCCATAGTTAACTTGTGGACAGATATGAGATTAAAATGTATATCTGGAACAAATAAAACATTTTTGAGCATCAAGCCTTCTTTCAACAGAACATTTCCAATCTTCTTCACAAGTAATTTAGTTCCATCAGGAATAGTGATATTATGTTGTCCTTCAATATCTCTAAAATCTTGTAATAAGTTGATAGTGTTGCACATATGATCAGTTGCTCCACTATCAATTATTCATTGTATAGTAGTAATATGAGATAATTGACAGAGAGTACCTACTAAATGAGCTGAGGCATCAGTAGTGAAAGTATCTTTCTCAGACATGGAATCTTTCTTGTTAAGAAGCATAAGGAGAGTGTTGTATTGTGCAGGAGTAAAACCAGTATTATCCACCTCCATCTTTACCTCATCAATGCTACCAACAGAACCGGCAAATTTTTTGTTTGAACCGGCCTTATTGGAACTTAGATAACCATGGATCTTGAAACACCTATCCATAGTATGTCCCGAGATTTTGCAGTGGTCACTGAAATAAACATTTCTTTTGCCTCCATTCGAAGAGTTTGAAGAACCTCTATTATTGTGATTCTTGTCATAATACTTCCTTTTATCCATGACAAAAGCCGCTGAATCAGTAGGTGTTAAGCTAACCTTACTGATTTCTTAGTGTCTATGTTCCTGCATAAGTAATCTATAGATTTGTCAGGGATTAGGTAATTCGTCCATCATCAAAATATTGGTATGAATCTGACTGTAATGATCATCTAATTTCATCAGAAAATTAATGATCCTCCTATTCTCCTGCTGTTTTAGGTTTCTTTTAGTTGTATTACATGAACATCCATTACAAGTACAAAAAGATAATGGATCAACATTGTCTAACTCATCCCACAGTGCTTTTGCTTTTGTATAATACTCTGTTGTAGATCTTCCAGACTGTGTAAGAGAGGCTAAATCTTCATGTTTATGATAAAGTTGTGTGGATGTGGACTGTCCAAACCTATCCTCAAGATTTATCCAGACATCTCTTGCAGTGTTATAATACCTACACTAGTGAAAAAAACCTCATTTGTTGTGATTTTTTGGCCATAATATGCTGTGATTTTGGCCCCAAGCATTACTGGTAGCAGCAGATAGCCTATTGTAAATGTTGCGGTTTAAAACCGCAGCAGAAAAGTCAATCATATGCTGCGGGCCTCCCTAAAACTGCAGCATATAGTGCAAGATTATATGCTGCGGGCCTCCACAAAACTGCTAACATATATATATATATTTTTTTCTTTTCTCGTTTAATACTAATAAATAATCCAATAATGTACAATGTGAACAATGATTAATTCAATAATCCAATGATAATCACCAATTGTCACCAATAATCTCTTTGTAAACTCTCGATCGTATATATAATAATATGTACATATACAAATTAAATTCTAAATCTAAACTAATTACATTATTTACCAAGAACAAAAATTAGCAAGATACGCGGCAATCTTGTCTTTCAATTGGCGCATATCTCCAATTCTAAAAGGGCGTGTTTTCATTGGAATGTCGTATAAAACCTATAATATAACATTAAATTAAATAATACATAACATTATTAGATTTTACAAAAAGTAAATATATAAT
>NC_080052.1:16156621-16169121 GCF_026212465.1 Amaranthus tricolor
CTTACTCTTCCACATATGGGGCTAGAATGAACGTCTGTTTAGATGCATGGGAATTATTCAAAGCAGTCTCAATGTATGCTTTGACGTCATCTGGATCATTTACGTTTTTAGTACCTGAAATCGACTCAAGACAAAACATCCAATTTTTATTGGAGGTTCACAAGAATTTAGCTCCTCGTAAGCCGCACTAAACTCACGAATAAGAAAATTTTGTCAGTAATTCGGTTGTTAATACAATTAAACAATAATGCCTAAATTGTAAGATAATGAACATCACCTCATGTAGACATGGATAAGAGCTACATTCAACATTTCTCCTCTCTAAAATTGCCCAATGGCACTAGGACCAATAATTACAAATGGGCTCTCAACAAAGCAGAATTGTTCCTTCTGCAGGGTTAGAACGATTGGGTCCTCCTCACGCAGGTGAGATGCATATGTGTGCAGACATTTGCAATCTTGAGAGATATCTTTTAGCTCCGCATCAGTCAAAATTGGAGTGATTGTCGTCGACTTTGACCCAGTCAACATCTTTGATGAGGAACCGATCTCTCTCCTAGAGCCCTTTAGACTCTTTAGCTATTTCAATTTATACAATTAAATTAGTGTAAGCATGCAATTAAAAAAAATAAAAATAAATAAGATACAAATGATTATTACCATGGTAGTGAATCGGACCCAAGCATATGGCCATGTGATGAAACTACCTAGGGCGTCTGATAGTTTCTCAAGGCTCCCTTCTGGCATTGGAACCGGGAGTGAGAAATCTTCAAACCCCTTTAGAAGTTTCCACGATCACACTGATGTGGCCACTTGTAACAGGCATCGAATGCATTGTTTGGCCCTCTTTGGTTGGCTGTGCCACACCATATGCAACCTCAGTTAAGTCGCCATCACTGGCAACACCTAACTGAGGCAGCAAAAGAGAACAAGGAGTCGCCTCCTGAAAATTGTGTCGTTTAGTATAATAAGATCATAATAAAATATTAAAAACTATGTACCTGTACCACAAGCTCGGGAGTTGGCTCCGGATTTTGAGCAACGGAGTTCATGGTCTCCGGTGTGGGATTTTACCCTTTAGGGGTAGTAATGGGCTGGGGTGCTACGGGGGTAATGGGCTCAGGTGTTTGCTCGACCGAAGCGTTAGGATCCCCATGTTGACTGTGCTGATCCTTGGCAATCAGGTTTGCCAAGTCAACAGTGGGTGCTCCCATCTTCTGTAACACGAGTGCCACTTTGGCGAGAACGTCCTTTGTAATTTCTGCTCGGAGGGTTGCTACTTCATCAGGTGGCATCGTTCGGGATTGAGTAGCAACACACTCTTTGCCGAATGCCTTCTTTAACCCCATGCGGACGCCTCCTTTTCCGATTACCCGCCCTCTATAGTCTTTCCCTAAGACCATATGCAATGCATCACCATTGCCTCTTGGGGTGAACTTCCCCGTAACTTCTTTTTCCTTCCAGCCCATGTGTTCAAATAAAAAGTGACATATATAAAAATTAGTATAAGTAAATCAAAGCCAAAAAATACAAAACAAATCAAGAATATACTTAATAATTTCAAAACTCACCACAGAAACAGCAACCTTCTTCGTTCCCGGATCAGTAATGGTAAATTTACCACTTGCATCTCGGGAATGAAGCCCGCAATACCAATCTCGCACCCGATCTCCAGCAAGAGTATTCACGGACGCGAAGGTAGTCGTACATGAGGGTGTGGCTAGACTTTGATTGGGGTATAAACCCGCATTCACCCACTCTTTTCGAACCTCATCATACGTTTTTGGGCCCAAGCGATGGTAAAACTTCATTTTGTTTGCTGATTCAGAAGCTTTACCACACTTTTCCTAATTAATCAATAGAAATAAAATGTCATATATTAGTTTAATGATTGAATCAAAAGAAGTAAATTCAAATCAAAAGCTATAATATAATATGGAATACTTACAATTTCAATGGGAGTTGTTCTTTTAGCAACAAAAGCCTCTCATTCCTTCTTTGATATGTGACCCCATATATCGTAGGGCATCTTCAAAGATGCTTGCTCACCACCTTCATTTCCCGTTTCGACCTTTTTGGTCGTACGGGCACGCTTCTTCGTGATCCAGTTACTAGCTTGGATTTGAAATCTCTGAATCTTTCAGCAACAGCTGAAAGAAACACATTCTTCTTCTCCTCATCGCTCTCGATGTGAAAAAGATTCTATAAAAAAAATTATATTATTAGTGTCAATTAAATTAATTTTAAAATGAAATTAAATGAATAAAAATAGTAAAGTTGCTTACCACAGTATCATTCCATAGAGAGTTCTTCAAACCCTCTGGAACCTCGTTCCATGCGTGCAATATGGAAATCTTGCGGATACATAGGCCCACTTATTTTCCATATTGCCTACGCCATTTTCCGCAAGGTTAACGCAATGCATTGTACTCCAAATGCATAGGTTCTGTGACTTTGAGTTTTTCGTAGGACCTCGCCCTTTTCTTTTCTTAGTGGTAGTGGGAGCATCCGTTGGTGGGGTATCTTCAGTGTCATAATCATTGTTAAGTGGTGGAGTGTCTTGAGCCATACGCTCGTATCTAACAATTTGGTCCTCTTCAATGTAATAACTATGATGCTCATTATCCAAGGTCTCAATCTCGGGGACAATTTCGTCTCTGAAAAGATGCATTGTATATCAGTACCTAAAAACAATATGAATAGAAATATATTAGAACATAGGAACGTAAATTCAAGTTTAACAAATTAGTTTTGTGTGCGAAAGTGCCAAAAAAAGCTTTAAAAACCTTAAAATCGCAACTTAACAAGTAATATTAGGAATATGACTATGACTAGGCATGGCCACGGTCCGGGTTGGTCCGGTTCCGTTCCGGTTCCATCCGGTTCCGGTTCCACCCGGTTCCGGTTCCATTTGGAACCTGTCGCGAACGGTTCCGGTTCCGGTTCCGGTTCCGGGCGGTTCCAAACGGTTCCTTAGCGGTTCATGAGGCGGTTCCGGCGGTTCCAACTCACGGGACGGGCGGGTCGGACCATCGGTTCCATTTTAATTTTTTCTTTAAATTTTTGTATAATAAAAAAATACTATAATATCGCGGACGTACCTTTGATGATTACTTGATTATTAGCGAAATTCATTGCATGTCAAGTTGTCATCGTTATTGAAATATTTACTAAAATGAATGGAAAAAAATTAATTAATAAGAAACGAATCAATGATAATGTCGATAAAGATGATTAATAAAAAAAGAGGGAGAAAATGGACTTGAACCTAGTACCCAAATGAATACTAAGCTGCCTACGTATCCCGAAGGAATCAAAGCCCACGTAGTTCTTTGTCATACCTTTTATTTATAGTTGTTGAGTGTTGATTCATCGTTGTCGCTTGTCGGATTGATCCTATTCGTCTTCGTCATCATCATGTGGTTGATATTGATTAGATGCTTCCGCTGACTCTCCTCCTGACGATGATGAAGTTGTATCCATCATCATCCATGGATCATCATCGTCGTCTTGATCATCATCGTTCCTTAGTCCTTGTGTTCGTATCTCCGCTTGGTCCCAATCTTTCTTGCAAACACATATTTGAATACTATGTGGAGCAAGACGAGATCGCTTTTCATCCAGAACTCTTCTACCTGCACTAAAAGCAGACTCCGACGCAATAGTGGACGCGGGAATTGCAAGGATATCCTTTGCAATTCTCGATAAAATGGGAAATTTAAAAGATTTTTCTTTCCACCACTCCAAAATATTATAGACACTTGGGTCTATTTCAAAGTGGTGTTTTAGATAACTATCTAGTTCTAAAAATGTGGTCGAGGAAGAAGAAGATCCTACAAAACTATCATCTTGCGTCATTATGTTAGCAATTACTGAATTATAGAAAGAGGGACGAGCCGAAACGCTAGCACGCCTAGACATATCGCGTTTTGGGTTATATACACTAGCGTAAAATTCATACAGTTCAGCTAAATATTTTTTACATGTTCCGACATAATAAGCTACATCGGAAGACGGGCGATCTAACGCTTGATAATAAAATCCTATTACTTTGGTTAGGACCTCGGTTTTAAAACGTGGGTCCAAAATGGTTGCGATTCCATAAATGTAAGGAAAATCGGTAAAATATGATTTCCATTTTTCCATCATTTCAGCAAGAATCGGCCTTAATTGTGGGTTAGTATCTTCTTGTCTATGTTTAAGCAGGTGATAAAAAATAGTAATACATTCACTTATTACTAAGTGAACGTTCGGTTCATAAACATAAGAAAAAATCTTAGTCGCGTGGTCATACGCTTCTAATATGTTATGTACACCTATTGCTAATTCCCAAGTTTCATCAGCTATGAAACTATCTGTACACTCACTATATAGTTGTGTTATTACTGGGCGATAAGCAATCGCCTTTCTTAATAAATCGTTCGTTGACCCCCAACGTGTAGGAGTATCTAATGACCAATACACTTTTTTAAGTTGGTATTGGTCACATAATTGTTTATATCTTCTTTTAATCTTTCCGATCCTAAGCCATTTTACTATATCCCTAATTGGTTCTAATAATTCACTTAATTGTTTTATACCTACTTGACAAGATAAGTTAACTATGTGCGCACAACAACGTATGTGTAATAAGCTACCCCCAAGGATTAAACTAAAGGCGGGTTCGTTAAATAAAAGTTCTATACATTTTATGTTTGCGGTTGCATTATCTGTTGAACAACAAAATATTTTATCTAATAAGTTCCATTCCCTACATATCTCTATTAATCTATATTTTATGTTTTCGCCGGTGTGTCTTTCTGGCATAGTCTCAAAAGCAATTATTCTTTTTTGAATAATCCAATTTCGATCTATCCAGTGTGCTGTTACACACATATAAGATTCTAAATGTGGGGGAGCAGACCATATGTCAGTTGTTATGCTAACCCTACCATTAAACGATTTAAACATTTCAACTAGGTCATAGCGCATTGATTCGTATAATTTAATTGTTCGTCTTTTAAGAGTGTTCCTAGGGATTGCTCTAAATTGTGGTTGCAATTGTTGTCTAGTGAGACGCTCATATGCCCTACTTTCACCGTGGTTAAAAGGCAATTCATCGCAAATTACATACCTAGAAAATTCATCAATCATGTCATTACGATTATATCTAAAAGGCATACCTGTGTTGGGAATGTCCCATTGTGTCTGTCGGCTTCCACTTGTGGTCCCGCTGCCGCTTGATGCATGAGTTTCTTTTGTGATTCCATGCTTCTTTGCCAAATGTTTGTTAAAAGATCCCGTTCCACCACCTAACACGTATTCACAAAACACAATAAATAAATGTTTATAAAATATGAATATATAATGTATGAATGTATTATGTATGTATAAAAAACTTAAAAAGTATTTACCTCTGGCGAAATTGTATGAAACTAAGGGCTTTACTCCTTGACTTTCACAAATTTGACAAGTGCATAGGAACATATCTGGATTCTCGGTTGGTTCTTTTGTGAAATACGACCACACATGTGAAACAGCTCTACCACTAGAAGGTGGCATTGCCGGAAAAGGTTGTCTTACTGGTTCATCTTCATCTAAATAAATAATTTAAAATTATAAAATTATAATTAAATAAATAAATAATTTAAAGTTTAATTAATTTGAAGAATAAAATTATAAAACTAACCGATAGTTTGGAAATTGACTCGTTTACCACGAGCTTGTCTTTGTTGTTGTTGTTCTCCTTGTTCTTCATCTGATCTTGTTGATGACTGTCGAGATATATGTACCCCAATTGGGGTCGTTGGTTCTTCTTCTTGTTCTTCTTCTTCTTCAATTTGTATATCTTTTTCCACTTCTTCTGCATATTGATGTAACTCCGGGTCGTACCCTTCCGGATAATTAGGTTCATAATTATAATTACTAATGGAGGGTGTTGTTGATACCGACGGAGTAGAAGTGGCCTTTCTTTTGGAGGAACTGGAACCTCCTAATGAATTTGCCACTTTAGTAACTTTTTTTGTGGCTCTTTTCAAAAATGAAGACATGATTGATAGTATAGAAGTAAAAATAGAAATATAGAATTAAGAAATAAATAAATGATTAATTATGTAACTAACTAAATTAAGAAATAATTAGAAGACTAATTATGTAATTAAGAGAATAATTGCGTAATTAAAGAATTAAGTAGAGAGAGTAGGAGAAGAGATGAGTTGTGAATGAAAATGATTGAAAGTGATGAGTATTTATAGGATGGATTCCAACGGCTCTCTAACGGCTAGTTTGGCTCAACGGTTCCATGGAACCGGTGGGCCGGTTCAACCGGACCGGTCCCGGTTCCGGTTCCGGTTCCGGTTCCATGGAACCGTTGAGCCGGTTCAACCGGACCGGTCCCGGTTCCGGTTCCAGAACCGGTTCCATGGAACCGTTGGACCGGTTCTCCCGGACCGGTTCCGGTTCCAACCCGCGGGTTTTTTGGCCCGGTTCATGACGGTTTTTTCCGGCGGTTTCACGGTTCCGGCGACTTTTTTCCGGCGGTTTCACGGTTTCGCGGTTCGGGGCGGTTCGGAACCTGTCGCAAACGGTTCCGGTTCCGGTTCCGGTTCCAAGCGGTTCGGCACCGGTTCGGTTCCGGGTAACCCGCCCCGTGGCCATGCCTAACTATGACTTTCAATTCTAACCACTTCAACACAATAATATATACCAAATAGTGTTGTGTGCAAAGTTTCATGCAAAACAAACCAAGTTTGAGCTACTTTATGCGGAAAAGTGCCAAAAAAGCTTAAAAAAACCTTAAAATCGCAACTTACCAAGTAATATTAAGAATATGACTATGATTTTTTCAATTCTAACAACTTCAACACAATAGTATATACCAAATAGTGTTGTGTGCAAAGTTTCACGCAAAACAAACCAAGTTTTAGCTATTTTATGTGCGAAAGTGCCAAAAAAGCTTAAAGAACCTAAAATTCATACCTTGTGAATCACTTAATTCAAATGTATTCCTTCCGTGTGATCTACACGCATATAACCAACATCTACATCATCTTGATCCATTGATTTTGGATTGATAAAGGGCGGGGAGTCTTCAAAAGCTTCATATTCTTCCTCATCCTCAACATCACCTATACCAAGGATGCTTCTTTTTCTCGGTACAACAATAGACCATTTTTTATCAAACGAGTCTATAATGTAGAATACTTGCTTGGCTTGTGTGGCTAGTATGAATGGCTCCTCACTATCACGCAAACGAGCTAAGTCTACAAGAGTGAATGCACAAGGGTCGTCATTTTTTATGCATCGTCGATTATTATCTACCCACTTACATTTGAAAAGACCAATAGTGAAAGTAGAGTAGTCAAGCTCCCATATTTCATGTACCCGCCCATAGTATACCAATTTAGCATCAACCGACGCTTAATCCTTAGCACTCGCGTAAAATGTAGATGATGCCAAAATAGAAACCCCACTATTCTGCAGATAAGATGACTTCTTATCTTGACCCTCAGTCGAAAATGTGAAGCCATTGACATCATAACCCTCATATTTGTTGAAATCATCACGAGGACCAAAAGCTAACCAATTAACAATTTGTGATACACCCTTGAGTTCTTCACTTATTACTCGATTATGAAACCAATCAATAAACGTCTTGTTATGCAACTGCATCAATCCCTATCCCTTTTATAAGGATATTTTGCACGCAATATATTTAAATGCTCACTCAAAAAAGGATGGATTTCAGGATTATGATGCAAGACATACAAGTGTGCTTGTAGAAGACTGCCTCGAGAAGGTGTGATCGATTTGGAGCCAATTGTTCCTTTTCCCTAAAGCCTTCCTTCATGTCAAAAGGTGGGAAGTCTAATAGGCTTTGCCATGGCTAAATACTTGGCTATAAAGTTACTAATCTCATCGCTCACAGTGCCTTGAATCATACTCCCCTCGGGTTGTTCTGGATTCCTCATCTTGTTTTGTAAAACACCCATATGTCTTTCAAAAGGATAACACCACCTTAAAAAAACTAGACCCAAAAGCTTGATCTCACGAACGAGATGAACAATAAGATGAACCATTATGTCAAAGAAAGGAGGTGGAAAATATATCTCAAACTTGCATAAAGTTACAATCACGTCGACTTAAAGAGCATAAAGTTTAAAGGGATCAAAAACTTTACTACAAATTGTGTTGAAGAACGAACATAGTTCGGTAATAGCATACCTCACATGTTTTGGCAGTATTCCACGGATTGCAATTGGTAAGAACACTTGCATCATTACATGGCAATCGTGAGATTTCATGCTTCCCAACTTCAGCTCACCATTTAGGGTCACAAATCTCTTTATGTTGGATGAGTACCCAGACGAAACCTTAATGTCATAAAAAGACTCACAAAATGTCTGCTTCTCTGCTTTGAACAATGTGTAGCAAGCTGGAGGTAAATAAACTTTGTCATTACTCATCTTCTTCTTACTGCCCTTTTCCTTATTACTGCCACCAACTTCATCAGCTCTATTTGTTTTCTTACTCACCTTAACATGTGCCCACAACTCCGGACGAAGACCCTTACATTCAAACCAATCTCGCACAGCCCTAACATCCTTTGTCTTACCGGAATGTTCATGAGAGTCCCGAGTATGGCAACGCATACATTTTTCTCTATATACATAACGTCAAGACAATGCCTAACCTGTAGATCTCTTCAATATGGAAGCTTCCAAAAGATTGATTCTTTTTTCCATAATCGGTTTTCACCCCCTTGCACTTGCCCTGTTTTACCAAATACAGTTTCAACTCCCTTAACCTGTTCATAAACCTCATAACCGGTCAACGGTCGACGAACTACACAGTCCTCAACCTCCCTTAACCTGTGAGCAAGTGACCTTTCTTCACCCTATCTAGATGCCACCTCAAATTTAACGCATCTTTCTTTATAGAAAAACAAGCGCTTGAATCTAGGTATTATTGGAAGATCCCACAATACCTTAGTCGGGGGCCCTTTAGCATCCCGGGCCCCTTTACGCTTGTAGCGCAATAACCCACACCTAGGACACTCTTCTAAGTTCTCGTTTTCATTCAGATACAATACACAATCATTAGGACACGCATGAATCTTTTGGTACTCTAAGCCGAAAGGACACATGAGCTTTTTGGCATAATATGTCAATTTTGGAAGTTCATTTCCCTTAGGAAGCATCTCACCTAACGCTTCTAATAACATTGTGAAACTAGCGTCACTCCAATTAAACTTTGACTTAATGTTGAAAATTGTCAACACTGCTGTTAGTTTGGTGAACTTTGTACATTTAGGGTACAAAGGCTTTTGAGAAGCCTCTGTCAACAAGTCAAAAACACGAGGACGTTTTCCTAACTCATCCTCGACTCTCTCCATCATCTCATTAACACGATCCACATCCTCATCGACATTCTCTTCATCTGTCTCATACCCATCAACATTATCTACTACATCCTCATTGATATTAGCCACATTATTGACGTCCTCAACAACACTTTTCTCTTTGTAAACTCCCTCCTCACCAAGCCAAACCCAAACATGATATTGAGGCCTAAATCCACGTCGAAGTATGTGCTCCCTAAGGATATCAACACTATCTACCTTTGATACATTGCCACAAGTGACTCATGGGCAATAAAAACCAACTCCTCCGTCCTAACTTGATGTTCAACCGCAATACTACAAAATTCTAATACGCCATCAATAAATTCTGACATTCAATGCTTCCATACATCCAAAAACGATCTTTTGTCATCCTAATTAGTGTGATTAATTAATTCAAAACAAAATTAATACACATAGATACTTATTTATACCAAACAAATTTAACCCTAAAAATATAACCACTACATTGTGTTCTAAAATAAAATCACTTAGAATAAATAACATTGTATACTTCATCTTTCATACTTCATATTCTAATTCTATATAACCAAACATATATTCTATACTTCATACTTCAATATAATCACTACATTATAAATAAAATCATATTCAAAATATAAATAAAAAATAAAATCATTTAACCCTAAAAATATGTATATTCTAATTCTAAAAATTAAAAACATATGTACAACAACAAACCACATTTTTAACAAAATACACATAAATCAAAATAATTAACAAATTAATAACATAACTTTGAAAAAATATCAAACTCATTATACAAAATATAAATAATAATGTCAAACTCCCAAAACCCTAAAAATATGAAAAACAATAAACATTAGCATCACTAGATTTTAGCTTGTGTATGTAGGTGAAGAACAATCACAATGTCACCTACAATGAAATATGAAAAACAAAATTACTACATATAACCATTTTTTCCAAACATAAGTAAAAATAAACATAAAAAAACACCGTTAATTCGTGAAAATTACCTTGAAGAGAGAAGATTCGTGGGTATATGAAGAAAAATTCGTGGGTTTCGAAAGCTTAAATAAGAAATTCGTGGGTTTATGAAGAACAGAGTATATGAGGAAGCAAATTCATGACCTTCAAATGTAGTGCTTAATCATGTCGCGAGTTTATGAGGAAATGAAGAAGGGAGCAAATGAAGAAAGCTTATGTCGTGGGTTTATGAGGAAGAAGAAGCAAGAAGAAGCAAATGTAGTAACGGTAGAGTTTAAGCAAAAGGACGAAGAGCACGAAGAAGACAGAACAACTTGAAGAGATTGAAGACAAGAAGCAGGATGAAGAAGCATGAAGAACAGATTGAACAGCAAATGTCGTGGGTTTTTAAAGAAATTTTTTAAGAACTTGAAGAAATTGAAGAACTTGAAGAACAAAAATGTCGTGGGTTTAAGGATAATACAACAATATATGAGGGTTTTGAGCAAAATAAACATTGAAACGCAGGCTTTAAATTTTTCAGTAGTAAAATGCTATAGGTATTTGTTGCGGGCTGCAAAAAACCGCAGCATTTGTGACCATATATGCTTCGGACCAAAGAAAAACCACAGCATTTGTTTGATTATATGTTGCGGGCAACAAAAAACCGCAGTATTTGTAGTATATTTTTTTTCATAGTTTAGGCAAGGTTCCATCCACAAAAGCCATTTTGTTTTGGAAACCAATCCAATGATGATGGATCTCTTCCAATCTGCAAATCCAATGCCATTAAAAGGCACATTAACAAGTTTGAGAGTTGAAAGATCAGAAGGATGAATGTAGTATACATTACTAGGATTCTGTGTTTGATCTAAAGAAGTGTGAGTAGAAGTATTTGTATTTTGAGTAGCCATGTCTGAAAAAAAAATCAGTAGGATCTAGTCCTGCTCTGATACCATGATAAAAAGCAATGAAATACTTTGTAGTATGAACAATAGTTCAATCAATAGAAGCACAATAGAAGAAGAAGAAGAGAGGCTACTGCATTCATTTATTATTTTTTACAGTAAAAGTGAAGAATTACAAGATAAGTGAGAGAAGAAGTAAAGTAAAGAAAATACTAGTGAAATATATATATAAAGAGTTCGAAAAAAAAAAGAAAAGAAAATCAAGAAGAGGACCACAACACTTTATGGAGCATGCTGTTAGCCTACGTAACAGAATTCTGTTGCATTACATGCAGCTGTATTATTGGCGGTTGTGAGCTGGCAAGATCAGTAGGGAGAGTATCATGTGTGGTGCAGGCACAGGACTTGTGATGTTCTTTAGCATGAGGATGCATAATAGATATTAAATTTGTAAATTGAAATTCACAAGCAACAATTATTAATCAAGAAAAATTGATTTTATTACCTTGAACTAATTGAACAATAAAGATGTGAGTAAAGTAAGAACATAAGTATAACAAATTGCGGATGATAAACTAAACTCCGAACTTAAATCTATCTGAGTGTTCTGAATGATGGTGCAACTTTTCTGTAAATTAAAAATGCAAAATTCATGAACGTCTCTAATTAACAATTAAAATAAAAAATAAAAATCTAAGTTTTAGATCCAACTATTTTCAAAAATACGTTTATGTAAGGTTTTATTTGAGCTTGCTTTATATACGTGAGGTTGAAATATTTACAAAAATAAGCTTTTAGCAAAAACCATGTCTGAGAAGCCATTTCAAACCCAAAAAGGCTGGAAAACTGGGTTTTTTATCAGCAATTGAAAAACGCTGTGTAGTAAGGCATTTTCACTTAATGCGGAAAAAGCTGTCTATGACAGCGTTCCTTATGATTTTTTTTTTGTTTATTTTTCACTTGTATTCTTCTCCTATGGCCTTTTACAAATCTGGTATTTCAATCTTGACTGGAGAATTATTATCTTAATTATTCTTGCGAATTTAGATCATGTAAACCAAGTAATGAATACATTCATTCAATTATCCCACGTTCTGCATTAACACATAAACCGTTAAAAAATTTTCAAATTTACTGTTTTTTGGTTTAATTTTACGGTTTTTATTAAAATTAAATGGAAGAAAGAATCTTATTAATGTTGGTTTGATGATGGGTATTTGTCGCCCAAATGTATGTCACGATATGAAGATATGCCCCTTCAA
>NC_080052.1:16174121-16201621 GCF_026212465.1 Amaranthus tricolor
GAATTGACGATTATGCTTGGTGTTGAATGAGATGCGTACGTGCTGGAAGTAATTGAAAACTTGTCGTGAATAGATGATAGTGGTTACTTTGGCTTTTAGCTGCTATGACGAAGTAGTTAAGGGAACTTATTAGTTCTATTCATAACTTATATAGGTGCCTACTTCATAAGAGGAAAGTAGAACCTTAAACGGGTGATTTTTGTAACTTGTGGTCGCGCAGTGACGCTTACAGGTACGTACACGCAGTTAATTAATTATTATACTCATCTTTTCAAAGTATTATCAATATTACATGATTATATGCATTGCATTAGAATTATAGAACGCCAGAAAGTAAACCATGCTAGTGAATAGTCATAATAGTGATATAGGTAAGTAGAATAAAAGCCTTAGGAGACTATGAGAACAAATTTCTAAATAGTAGAAAACGCACCATGGTTGTGCTTGGTATTGAAGTGATTTCCTACTTATTGAGCCTTGATTTATAATTAGTTGGTGTGACTTAAATGGATTATGATCGGTTAATTTAGTATTCCCCTAGGCGAGGTCTGACGGGACCACCGTAGCATGCTTGGGTCACTGGGCGCCGGATGGCCGTACCGCCCCTTGACCGAGGTGTTACCATGCAGGCCTTGCAAACCCCAATATGGTGGACTCTTCACTGGTTTAGTACCTCAGTGTGTTAGTTTTTCCCAAAGGTAGGACCCGAGAGGGTCAGCTGGAGGGGGCATGAGCTCATACTTTTCCATGGGCGCCGGATAGCCAATAACGCCCTTGGCCGTGTCACTATGCCATGAATAGAGAAAGGATCCACTACCTTTAAATATACTCAAGAAATTAGTAGTTTAAAAGAGAAATTATGAGTAAATAAAGGTGTTTGGACAGATGAGTTGACTCGTTATTGCCATACTATATTGTTGTCTATAGTTTTGTTCAATGACTTCAATTGTTATAAGTTCATTAATTACTGACGTGTATGTGTTTGTTGTTGTTTGCTCATGACTCTCTATGATGTTTTTGCTATGACACATCTGACTATGGTTATTATGTTGAGCAGCAAGAGGATCATAGCTTGACATGACAGGTATAGCAGTTTCTTTTGCTTTGCATTGGGGGAAAGAGCGGAGTACGGTCGTAACAATTGTGTACAAATTGTCTAATGCTTGTAGCTTCTATATTGCTTGTAACGTTTTCTTTTGGGATTGTATAATTTCTTTTGTATGGAGCCATGTGACTCCTTGTATGATCCATAGTTCCGCTGCGTAGTTTTTGGATGTACAGTAATGAGAATACTCCTTTAGTATCCGACAGATCGATGCGTTAACACTGGAACCACGATCCTCGTTAGAGTTGATGATTTGAGAAGCCAACGATGATTCTTTCCGTCGTGACGTATTCTTTAAGGCATTAAAGGCCTTAGATTATTTTAGTTATGTTATCCATTTATATAATCTTGTCACATCCGCAGTTTTCAGTAGAGATGTTGCCGAAATTTTGACTTACTCACCCTTTTCAATTAATCTTTAGCATTTATTTTAATTATTTTCCCTTTTCTTTTTATGTAACACCCGGATTTCCTCCCTTCCTTTACGATTCTGGTTTCGTTAAAGGGGTTGGAAATTCAGGGGTGTTACACTAATTTCACCCTTGTCGAGGAAGATATGAAATAAGAGGAAGAAGAAGAAAAACCTATCTGGAACGCATGGTAGATAAAAATCTTACCTTCTTGACTTTTCTTCCTTCCTTCCTCCTCTGTTATTCTTTTGATGAAGAATACTCTTGTTTCTTTTTTCTTTACTCCCTTTCTCTTCTTACTTTTTCTAATTTTCAGGTAATATTTTGGTTGAATAACCCTTTCTTTCTTTTATTATAATCTTTGTTTTACCCTTTTATATTTCTTTTGTTATTTTTTATGTTCAGCCCATTTTAAAAACCTTTTTATTTTCTCCTTTTATTTTATCTTTTTATTTTATTCTTTTGTTATTTTCTTTATTCCATTAAATTTAAATATTTATTATTTTGGAAACAAATTTAAAAAATTATACTTCTAATTTTAAAATATACCATTTGTCAAACTTTTATATCTTTTGACTTTAAAAGAAAATAGTTATTTATTTTTTGAATAATTTGCGAATTAGAGTCTTAAAGTTTAGCATTTTTGCGAATTATAGCCTCAATGTTTATTTTTTGTGAATTATAGTCACTAAAGTATCAAAGTTTACAGGCTCAGACCAAAAACATAAAACTCCGACCACTTACCCTAAAATTTCGACCACCAAAATAGTCGAAATTCTTTGTTTTGGCTCGAATCTGTAAACTTTGATATACTTTAGTTGTTGTAATTCTCAAAAAATAAGCATTAACGCTGTAATTCGCAAAAGTGCTAAACTTTAAGATTGTAATTCACAAATTATTCTTATTTTTTTAAAGGGTATTACAACTAGAGTATTTAACCTCTGACCTAAAATTATAGACGGAGATTTTGAAGCAGCCATAGAAAACATGTTCTACTAGTTCACATAACCCTTAATACTTTTACAATACTCAAGGTAATTTTGATGTATATTATACTCCAATCCGTTAAACTAAATTATTTAAATTACATTTTTTTTATATCTTAAAAATATAAAATTTGATACATTATTGTAATTAAAATTGTTATAGGATTTTTTAGACTTTTACCTATTATCTTAATATTAATTTTTTTATTTGAGTATGATTATCTTTGGTTGAGATTTAATACATTAATAATGTTTTAAGTGTTATAAGTTGAAAATAAATTGTACTGTTATAAAGTTTTTATGATGATTATTTCTAGGACGTTATAAAATTGTCGATTATCTCGCAATTAAGTTTATAAAGAGAATATAGGCAGTAAGGGAGTTGAACAGTGTGTCTTGTTGCATTTGTTTAGCTACCAACAAGTCATATTATTTTAAAACTCTATATTTTAAATCTTTCATCTTCTTTCTATTTGTTGTGATCCAAGTAGAAAGGGTGTGCACAATTGGGACTCTTGTGATTGGCAATTATTATTAAGGTGACAACCTTTGTCAAAGTAGGCGGTTAACAGGGATTAGTCCTGGCCTACTAGCATTCACATTTCTCCTTTGTATTACTTTAGTCTTATTACTGTAATCGGTAAAATTTTAAAAGTTGATAAATTATTTTATTTCATTTTAATGGTTAAATAAATTTACATTAAATATTATTTTACTATTATTATTTTATGGAATAGAGTCGTATTACATAGTTTATACTGATTTTTGTGTTTTTTGTTCTCTTGTTTTTTCCAACTTATTTTTCGCAGGTTGTTCTAGGGGGATCTTGAGTAAGGATGCTTAGAATAAACGTCTAGAATATTTTAAGTTTATCATACTTTCTATTATGTCACTATTAAGAACTTTCTATTGAGTTGTAATTTGAATATTTTTCCTTCTAATTTCAGATAAATAATTTTAATTTGGTTATATTTTTTGTAGTCCTTAATAGTTGTTAACACTCGCTAAGTTAAAATCTTGTTTTAAATAAACAAAAATCGTTAAGTTGGATGGACTTAATTTAGTGGGTGTTACACATTTAATCGTGAAAATGTATACACCGTTATATAACGAAATTTAAAGTCATGACAAGTGTCCAACCAATTATATTATTCCATGGACATGATCGAACAATTACTCATCTTTTAATTAGTAAACACGGACATAAACTTATATGACATGAATTATATGGGTGTATCATGGTTAAGTGAATCTCCCTTAATCGAATGATTCCACATGGCTATGTACTTTCGTGCCAATTTGTATCTAAAGTATAATTTATCTTGTCTTCACATTAGTATTAGCCCTTTGTCTTTTTAGAATGTAGACCCCTGATGTAAGTCATTTTAACTTCCGGTACATTTGGTTTGTATTAGCTTGGATAATCTAACTTAATTAACTTTTAATATTCCACCCCTTAATAGTATAATAAAGAACACTACCAGTATTTCGCACAAGGCAAAGTTCGGGTGGGGGGTTTTTCTTTTTTCTGAAAGATGCGGATAAATCATACCCATTCTTCCAAGGAGAGAAAAAAGAGAAATATGCGCAGTCAAAAAACCTTAACTGATACCTACGCGTAGTAGGTATCGAACCCCAAACTTTTTAGAACTCTAGTAAAGTACATAATTACTAATGTATGATGATCTAATTTGGTTTATTTTGTTTTTATACCCCTCTCTCTCTCAAAATATATATATATATATATATATATATATATATATATATATATATATATATATATATATATATATATATATATATATATATATATATATATATATATATATATATATATATATATATATATGAAAGCAACTAAATACTTTTATGAAGTCATAACAAATGTATTTTTAAGGTGAAAAATGACATTTATCAATTAAAGAATAAGTAAATAAGTGAAGGTATATTAGTAAATTTATTTTTCGATAATCAAATTAATGTTTCGCCTAAGTTCACACTTATAGGCCACCTATATGAAATTATACAAACCTTAAGCAACCGCATTGAGATCACCCTAAACCTCAAGCCACGGGAGCGAAATTTACTAAAAAAAATATTTTAAAGTTATTTTTTACTGTTAAATAGATTTTCTTCTTAAATTTTTTGTTTAATTTTTCATAAATTCTATTAACTTTTTTTTGGTAAAATTCATGGATTCAAACCATTACATGTTATTTTTCATTTTATTTTCAATTGAAATATTTATTACTCCATATTCATACTTTGTTTTAATTTTATTTAATTAATTTAAAAAAGAATACGTAAATTTCATTATTTAATTTTCTAAAAAGTATAAACTTTTTATGTTAAAATACAATTTTTACTGGAATTACTATTGTAATTTATTAATGATAATTATAATATTGTTGCTAAGGTATAATAAAACCTTAATGTTTATGGCAGATATTTGTAGGATTCACAATTTTTTTTAGCATATATTTGTTTATATTTCACTAGCTAACATGATCTTTCTGTAAAGAAATGCCCTATAAAAGAAAATTTAAGTTTACAAAATTTTAAAGAAAAAAAAAGTTGCCTTGTACGTCAAATATATATGTAGTTATTATATCAATTAAACATAAAATAAAATATAACATGTAATTGATAATTTTACAAGAAAAAAAGGTTAAAAAAAATTTAAATATGAAACCTATATTTAACATAAGAAAAAAGCAAAAATATTAATTATTAAATATTTTTTTTGCTAATAAACATATTTCACCAAAGTTTGAAGTTAGAGGCCACCACTTTATAATTATGAAAACTTCATCACACCTATGGAAATCAAGCTAAACCTCTAACCACATATGTGAAATTTACTCCAAATGTTAAAATGAATTTAATGATAAATATACGGAAATCAGACCATAAATATTAATCAAATATTAAAAATGAAAATGAATAATGTTAATTTTAACTAATATTAATATCAATAAAAATTCTTTTAAGAGAATAACAAATAGAAAAAGATAAGAGTAACATTTATTAAAATTTGATGAGACTACATTAGAGAAGACGCTTGAAAGTTCGGGTGTTTTTGGTAAGATGTAAGAACCTGAGATTCTTACAAGTTGGTTCATTGTACCTGCCTATACTCATCTACCATGCCCATAAATAAATACAAAATCTAATCTATTTTTTCAAATTAATTAACAAATGCTCCCTCCTATTCATCTTAAGTATCCCATTTACTTTATGCACTCTATCCAATGCACTTATTTAATCCTTAATATATCGAGTTATATATAATTAAAAATTATAAAAAGTTGATATTAATAATCTGTACATCAAAACGAATCAAATAAGATCCCACATGACTATGTTTTAACTTATAGATTAATAATAAAATGCAATTTAAAAGTGATAAATAAATTGTATTTTAAAAGTAAATGAAACACCTAAAGTGAATAGGAGAGAGTATATAACCAACATAAATTATATTTGAACTTCATATGCGAAACAGTTCAAAGTTCCTACCGATTAAACAATTATAATGTTACTACTGACATAATAAAGAACAAAAGTGTAGAGACAAACTTTATTATTGTTTAGAAAATTATAATAATATTAGTGATTAATTTGCCTCGAGGCGACATGGCATTTATGTGAGAGGTAAATTTTAGTCTATAAAAAAATCAAATAAAGTAGATTAAAAGGAATCTCTCATTTTAAAGATTTTCCCGAGCTAAGAGACTTTTTGGCCGTATTTTTCTTTATAAATAAGGGCTGTCATTTTCTTTTCCTACCCACACTTTGACCACATATCATATGAATGAGATGCACTAAGTATGAGAAAGATGACGAAGATAAAATAAATTCTTAGATTATCTCTTGCTTGTAAAAAAATTTATCAAAAAATTATTTGAGTGGTGAATTATAGTCGTTATAAAAAATTTATCATATCTAAACAAGTGAATTTAAGGAAAAACAAAATTTATTATCCATACATATTATTCCAATGTCATTAAAGGGGTTTCATCTAGGGTGGTGTTCGGAGGGTCGAATTGAAACGATCTTACCCTTGTTAATCATAACACCAACGACAAGGTGATAACCGATTAAACATTGGTAGTATAAATCATGTGTAACTCTACACGAAAAGGAGAAATTACACAATTTAATGAGCAATTGTAATGTAGTTCATTACAGTTCAAAATGAAATTATCATAAATCGATAACCTAAAGTCAATAAAATAGCTTCCAAAATATGCTCCATCACTTGGGTCTAAAACCAATCTCATTTCTAAAATGAGTTTCTCCACATTGGAAGGGACCCAAAAGCCAACAAACTCCCTCTCATGACTATCTGGGGGTGGTTTCCATCCTGATAATTTCACAACTAATCTCAAGCTTGCAACATAGTAAGTCCTTAATCATCATATCAACACCTTTGTCATAATCTTTTCCAAATTAAATGCTTAGCATCAAGAATGTGACGGATTCAATGATACCTTACATTAATATGTTTCGACTTTGTAATTATAAACAAGATGAATTGCACTTTGATTGTCACAATGCAACATAGACCTCTTTTGGGTAAAACCAAGTTGTCAGACTAAATGCTCCATCTAAAGCTACTCCTTACATGCCTTAATTGTAGTAATGAACTAGGCCTCTATAGTAGACAAAGTAACACAATTCTATAGTCTAGACTACCAAGCTACAACTCCCCCAACAAAAGTTACCAAGTAGCCCAAAATACACCTTCTCGTGTTACTAGGCATATCAGTTTGAGCAACCTACAAGGATAGGTTTATCACTCCCAATACATAGATTCAAATCTACAGTGCCATGTAAGTATCTCAAAATCCAATTCACAACATTCCAATGCACTTTACCAGGATTAGACAAGAACCTACTAACCAAACCAACTAGATGTTATATCAGGCATCATATAAACGATGGCGTACATCAAACTACCCACGGCAAATGCATAAAGGACATGTCGTATAACTTCGTTTTCTTCAACAGTGGAAACACTTTGTAAATCCCTCAATTTAATATTCAAACCAAGAGATGTACTCACTCGTTTTACTTTATCCACATATGTTGAAATGTTAAAGCACTTTACGAATACATGCATCCTGTGATAAACTTAATTTTTGAGCCTTTTGATCACGAATAATCTTCATGCAAAGAATGTTCTTTGGAGGCTTAAGTTCCTTCATGGAGAATAATACGATCAACATACTGTCCAACAATCAATATGTCATCAACATAAAGTAGTAGAATAATAAAATCAATGTTAGCAAATTTCTTAAGAAAAACACAATGGTCCATAGCAATCTTCTTGATGCTTTGTTCCCCCATAAACGAGTCAAACTTGCAATACCATTGCCTTGGAGCTTGTTTTTGTTAACAGTTGGGACAAATTGTGAACCAACAGAAAAGAATGAACTAAAAATTTTATTTCATCAATGAATGTAAAGTACAAGAGCTAATGCTACCTATATCTAGAAAATTACAATAAAGGGAACCAGGACAACATGACTATCTAACAACCGTATTACATTTTATTCTTGAGGTACACCTTAAAGGTCCCCAAATATCAATGTTTTACAACTAAAAAACTTCACTAGAAAACTTAGAACGTCTAGGAAAACCACATCTCGTTTGTTTAACCAAAGGGCATATGGTACTAAACAAAGATCATTTACATTTATTCTTTTGTTTCTAGGAAACAGTAACTACATTCTATCCAATGGCATATGCCCAAGCCTAAGATGCCACATCTTAAAATCTTGCAAGGCTTGATTAGGACTGTGAACAACAGTTAGGGCACCCTTTGCGTTCTGTGACTTGCTTATCACAATAAGGGCTTGAACATTCACTTGATAAAACCCATTTCTCATCTTGCCAAGAAGCAAAAGGTTTTTCTTCTAAGACCCATGCACAAAGCAGTCATTAAAGTAAAACCATATTCTACAATTAAGTCTTTAACCTACTTGTGCACTGAAATTAGATGGAAATGGAATCCAGGTGCATACAAAACATTTAATAAAATAAGTTCATTGACTAAACTAAAATTTCCAACATATTCAACCTTGACTTATTTGGCATTAGGGATAGTAATGTAGTGCGGCTTTCCTATTAAGGTCTTGTAGTTATCAAATAAAGAGATGGTAAAGCACATATGGTCTGAAGCACCACTATCTGTGGTCCAAGTAGAAGCTTTCTTAGTAAGATAACAAGAAGTACCTGCAAAGTGTGCAATATTGTGAGTTTTGTCTCATTGCACCTTTCATGTAAAGAAATGTTGGCATCAGATATAGCAACCTTTGCTTTTCTTGAAGTTTCCGTTTCCTTCCTCTAAGTGTTGGTCTTCATGTATCAGGGATAACTATGAATTTTCTAACACCTATTGATGGTGTGTCCATGAATCTTGCAATGCTCATAGTAAAAAGTATGACTTTAAAATTTTGTGTCATTTCTTCCTTTCTTGTCATCAATGAATTATCTTTTTCAACTCTACAAGCAATGAAAGGTTTTTCACCATCAATAATGATCATAGATTCACTGAATCTTGGTGTGTCTGTTCTTGAGTGAGGATGAAGTAAGCTTCTATTGCAATAGGAATTTCTTTAATGATTAGTATGTTACTTCTTATGTGTTGATACTTTCCATCAAGTTAATTGCATCAAAAATTAAATTAAACGCCTCCTTTGTTGGCTTTTTGTGGTCTTTTGAGTCAACTCACAAGTGCAACCAAAACAAGCACATGTATGAAGTGGGTCAAAGGGATTCATTTTATCCCACAACCCCTTTATTTTGGTGAAGAAGTCTTCAACAATTATGTCATGCGTTTGTAGAACTTTGCTCAATTGTTCCTCTACCATAAAAAGTTGTACGAGGATGATTGTCCAAAACATTGCTCCATATATATATATATATATATATATATATATATATATATATATATATATATATATATATATATATATATATATATATATATATAGAGAGAGAGAGAGAGAGAGAGAGAGAGAGAGAGAGAGAGAGAGAGAGAGAGAGAGAGAGAGAGAGAGAGAGAGAGAGAGAGAGAGAGAGAGAAAGAGAGAGAGAGAGAAGGATAAGAAGGCTTTTTGTTTGATTTTGTTTTGTTACTATATATACAAAAAAGGATACTATGTTATAAAGTAAGAACATTCTAAAAATTTATGTCATAGTTACTTTTCTTTGTAACATAGTTAATTTTATTTTCGCACCTTTACATTCTGTTTTTATTTTTGCTCAAACAAGTCCGAAACTTATTCCGCAAAATGACTTTTGTTTTTACTTTGACAAGGTCTTTGCTTACTGTTTCAGGCCTTGACTTGTTATTAACAGAGTGCTACATAAAGGATAAACTATAATCTCTGCCAGTACGTGTACTCAAGCAACCCTGATGTCATGCACATGTATTGCAATCTTGTTCAGTAGCTTCTAGGTTTGCAGCATGTGCCTCTTTTGATGTAGCAACATATTGATCCTAGTGCCAGAATTCCTTTGTAGCAAAGCTTATGAATCATTTGTATTTTTCAATAGTTTCGAACCATACAAGTTCTTCTTCAATTTGCACAAGTAATCTTCTTTTCCTTTACCTCTGAAGCCCTCTAGTTTTTGCATATAAATGTCCTCATCAAGGTCACAGTGAAGAAAGGTTTTCTTCACATCAAGTTGCTCAATCTTTAAGTCAAGGCCAGCAACAAGACCGAAAACAACTCTAGTAGAAGACATTTTGACAACTGGAGCAAACATTTCTTCAAAATCTACACCCATCTTTTGATTGTAGCATTTCTCAACTATTTTGGCTTTATACTTTCTTCGTAGCATTTTCATTTAGCTTTAACTTGAAGACCCAATGATTACTCAAAGTCCTTTTACCCTTAGGTAGTTTCATAAGGCCATAAGTGTGATTCTTGTGCAATGAACTAATTTAATCTTTCATTGCTTCCATCCAAAGCTCCTTGTTATCACTTTCCATGGCTTTCAAAAAACATTCAAGTTGTCCCTCATCGGTCAATAA
Organism: Amaranthus tricolor; assembly: GCF_026212465.1. NCBI lineage: Eukaryota > Viridiplantae > Streptophyta > Magnoliopsida > Caryophyllales > Amaranthaceae > Amaranthus > Amaranthus tricolor. Next base: position 16,184,670 of record NC_080052.1, read on the forward strand.
AACATACTCAATTGAAGGATACTTAGTGGAAGGAATATAACCTTTCTAGAATCTTTTAACGGGAAAAGGAGGAGGCTGGTCTGTAGGGTGATCTTGATGATTAACTTCTTTAACATTATTATCATCAATGGGAACATTAACCTTAGGCACATGGCCCTCAATTTCATCCTCTTGCACCTCAGCAGGAATAGGTGCATGAACCAAAGAAGGTGAACTCAAATCAGCAAGATCACCACCAATATGTGACGTTTAAGTAGGAGTCTTCTCATTACCAGAGATGAATTGTTCTTCGGCAAAGACTACATCTCGGTTACAAACCAAAGTGTTTTTCAACAAGATCATAAAACATGTACTCTGACTAATGTTCTCAATAGCCAACAAAAATGTAATCACGAGTCTTGGAATCGAGCTTCGATCTTTCATCTTTTGGGACATTAACATAGGCCTTGCCCCTAAAGACACGTAAGTGATCATAGGATACATCCTTTCCAAACCAAACTTTATTAGGAACATCACCACCAAAAGGAACATTTAGTGACAAATTAATCACGTGAACAACAACATATAAAGCCTCACCCCGAAAGTGTCTATGTAACTTTGCCTCTAAAAGCATACATCTCATCCTCTCTAACACAATTGTGTTCTTTCTCATGGCCACACCATTTGCATGAGGAGTTTCTTTGTGTAAATTGAATTCAAATACTCAATGACTTGCAATAGTTATCAAGTAATTGATTTTACTCTCCATCATTATCAAATCGTAGACAATTCAACTTTTTACCAAATTGTCGTTCAACTAGAACGTGAAATTGCTTAAAAACATCAAGGACTTGTTTTTTTGTTTTCAAAACATAACACCACAGCTTCCTTGAACTATCCAACTATCCATGCCATAAGGCTCCACTATCAACTATCCAACTAGTTTCACAACTAGCTAAATTAATAACATCTTTATCATAAACAATGACAAGATCAGTTGTAATGTGGTTGCTGCTCGATCATCATTATTATCTTTATACTTCACATGTTTACCTTTATCACCCTTATTATCTCTTTTCTAATTGTAATAAAATTTCTAAATGTGAACATTTTATCATTATATTGACATTTCATGTTCTTGTAATTTCCATAAGACTTACTACTACTAGATCATCTATTTCTTAAAGCTCTACTATTGCTTCTACCCCTATTTCTACAACATAGCTTTCTCGGGTTGTGAAGATGACACACCATGAGACTTCTTTCGCATTTCTTCATTCAAGATACCAACCTCTACAAAATCTAAGGTAACCTTCCTAGAAGGAGCTTCATTACAAAATGTCATTCTAAAAGTATTCTAAGAATCAGGGAGAGTACTAAGTAACAAAGTCCTTTAAACTTCATCATCAAACTTGATTTCCATGGCTGACAATTGTTAAATAATGCCATGAAATCACTAAAGTGCTCGAAAAGTGTCTTTCTCTCATTATATTTAAAGCTCATTAACTCCTTGATCAAGAACAACTTATTATTTACAAACATGCTAATATAAAGTAACTCAAGTTTTTGCTACAAGTATCTCGCATGAACTTCATCATTAATGTGATTTATAACATTATCATCAACCAATTGACGAATAAAACCACAAACCTACTCATGCTCAAATTCCCATTGTTCATCACTGTTACTTTTCATTTTTTGAGTGGTAAAAACATGTTGGTACAACCTTCTAACATACAATAAGTCTTTCATCTTTCGTTTACACAAATGATTATTAGTACTGTTTGAACTAACCAACCTACTAGTGTTGATATTACCATCCATTCAGGAGCTTAACAATTAATTCGGCTTTGATTCTAGTTGATGAGGTAAGGAGACCTCTGAGACTCAACAACTACAATTTACACAAATTAATAACACTAAAAATTACGAAATTACCCGGAACCAATTAATTGCCAAATAGTTGTATTTATCACCAAATCAATACACTAAAACATCACCAATAAAATATATAAAATATATAAAATAAGCAATCAAATAATTATAAAAAAATTAATAATCAAAGATGAAGACACAAGATTATTACATAGAAAACTTCGTCCATTTAAAGAGTAAAAACCATGGGACTTTAAAAGTCCACCCAAAAAGTTTTTATTATGATAAAAGGAGGTTACACAAACTCCATCCAAGTCTCAAAGGGTCCTTAAACTACCAAAGAACAAACAACCATAATAAGCAACAAAATAGGAAGAAAAGTAGTAAAGAACATTACCAAAACAAATTTTAGTACAACAACAATAACTTACAATTCATAGCACCAAAACACATCTCCACCATTGAAAATCGATCCCAAGGTTTCCTAAAGAGAGTACCCAAAGTTTGAGCAAAATTGGACCACAATTGGACCTTGATCAGTGGTATTTTATAGGGGTGGTGGCTGAAAAATGTGACTAGTGCTGCACAAATTGAAAATTTATTTTTATTACTTTTCACCTTCAAACTTTTATGTATACTATTCCCATACACATAAAATTCCTAGGTACTTTTTTTTATTTTATTGTCCCATATGAGAAAGAGCCCCAAAGTCAATAACATAGCTTCAAAATAAGCTACATCACTTGAGTCTAAAAACAACCTTATTTCGAAAATGGATTTCTCCACATAGTATGGGACCCAAAACCCAACATTTATTGCATATTTACACTATTTGTTATAAATAAGATTTCAAATTCAATATTATACGTGGAAATGCTCATCCTCTCAAAATTCACAATCCTAAGTATACTGAAGTAGTGAATAGTGAACATGTATAGATAAAACATGATTGTGAGAGATTACTCAATTTCCTACCAGGTGGTCCATTAATATTTGATGCATACCAGTCTAATTATTATTTAAAGTTTAATACTTCCTTTAGTCAGTTGTTATTCGTTAAGAAAAATAGAGATGCACTTGCATTTTTAACCTAAAAATTCCGAATTCAACTCCCCTTAGTTACCTATGGAAAAAAAAAATTATCTTTATTATTTTTAAATTATGTTCAAGTATCAAGATTTTCTTTACTTCAGAAATTTTTAAATATTTTTAAAAATTTGCTGCATATATATTTTTTTTATGTGAAAGTTTGTTAGTATGAAAATTTAAATGAAGCCAAGAGGTATGCTCACTCTCATATTCCTATATGATGTTTTCATAAAGAATGTATATGAAAATTAAGGAATTTTGAATCTTTTGAATAATAGTGATATCATTTTATTTTATTTAATAATTAAGTTAATTGAGAAAAAAGTGAGAATTTTATTTAAAAAATGATAAACCTATTTTAAAACGCCTCTAAATTTAAGAACTTAGAGAGCAACTATTACAATTTAAAGGCTATCCTTTCAACATAATCAAGTTTGAGTGATGAACCTATTAAAATATTTACGACGGTTATTTATGGTAACATATGAATAGCTAACCTATTAAAAAAATTTAAAAGTTATAAGTTACTCTCTACTTGAAAGTAACCTAAAAGTTTTACATTAGGGGTGAAAATGTGTTTTGTCATTTGGTTTTCATGTAAAATCAAATCAAATTAAATTTAGTTTATTTTTTTATTTTTCGATTCATATCCAAATTAAATTTGATCACAATCCAAATAAAACCAAATCAAATTAATTCAGTTTAAATTTTTTTAATCCAATTCAAACCAAATTTTACTACTTAAAAATAAATCTAACCTGAAAATAGAATTTGAAAAGAAGAATAATAGATTAAAATATTAAAAGTTATAGAAGAAGCAAAAATAGAGATAAAGAAATAAAACTTGAATAGTAGATCAAACACTTATCTTTGTTTGTGGAGCGCTTAAGTTTTTTTAGTATTGTCAACTAAAATGATAGTGAGATCCTTTTAAATGTGGTTCAAAATCTCAATTTTCGATCTTTAGCAGGCTCAAACATAATTCAAACCAAAAATATATTTCGATTTAGAAATTCCTAATCTAAATCGAAACCAATTTGTGAAAAGGCCAAACAATGGTTTGGATTGATTTGATTGACAATTTTTATCAAAACAACATTCACCAATATCCTTCGTCATAGTCTTATTTAGAAAGAGAAAAAAGTTATTAGAAATTAATGGTATTTTAAACATAAAGAAGTATCAAAAATAATTTTCAATTTGAATTTATGAATTGCTTTTAACATCATATCATATAAAAAAATTTACAATAAAAGTGTGTTTGGATAACTTTTTTGGAAAGGAAAAGAATGGGAGAAAATGAAATGAAAGTGGAATGAAGAAAATTGTAGGAGTTAATGCAAGTGCCAAATTACTTATGTGTGACTCGATAACTCAAGACAAGACATGTCACGTTGTGAGCAACGATGATGGTGCGAAGGATTTGAGAGCATTGGGTATGTTGAACATAGAGTGTACATGGTGTGTAACGCCCCTAAATTTTCGACCCCTTGTAAGAAACAAAAACCGTAAAGGGCGGGAGCAAATTCGGGTGTTACATAAAAGGAAAAGAAAAAAATTTGGATAAATGTTAAATATTAACTTTAAAAAGGTGAGTGGGAATTTCAGCAGTATCTGCCCAAAAACTGTGCGCCTTTGTAGAAATATAAAAGTTATTTAGAATCTAATAAAGTAAAGGCATCAACGGCCTATCAAAACTATATCAACATGCCAAGTATGGATCGTGGTTCCAATGTCAATGCTTGTGTTTTAAAATGACTTATCTCCTTAAAACCATACAAAGTTATAAACTACACAGTGGAAAATACAAATATACAAGGGAGGACACGAGGCCTCGTAACAAAACATATACAACCAAAGTTTACAAAAGATAAACAAGAGTTACAAAATCGAAAGAAAACGGTATGATACAGGTTATGCTTTGCCCTAATAACTCTCCCCCAATGCAAAGCAATGCAAAAGAAACTTCAATACATGCTATGCTTGCCTATGATCCTCCTGCTGCTCGACATTAGACCAAAGGCCAATGTGTCATAGCAGGACAATCATAGAAAGTCATCAACAATCAACATAAACACAAACATGTACACGTCAGTAACTAGCATTAAATATAATTAGGCCAACTACTAGATAACATTATATTATACAACAACATAAGATGATTTCATAAGACACAAGCACAGATAGTAACCATTTATTGTCCACCTATACTTCTTAATCTCATTACGTCTTTTCCAACCCGAACCATGTGTTCTTGGGTAGAATGCAGGTCTTCACACTCCTCTTCTCAAAATATAAACTCTTGCAAAACACGCATAGTATCACTCAACCAAGGCATTAACAGAATACTTATGACATGACCCTATAGAGCTTGTCTATCTTAGAGTAAGTGTGATCATAATCTATCTTTGGGACTGGTAACTCTCTCGAGGTAACTTAACTTAGACGCACTTCTCACTAGCATAAACTACTCTATCATTAAATAAACTTTCTATTAATGAGTAAACGTTCTATCAATGTGTAAGCTTTCTATGAATGAATAACTTTCTATCTATGAGTAACATTCTATTAGTGGATCTTCTCTCCACTTCATGGCATAGTGACACGGCCAAGGGCGTTATCGGCCATCCGGCGCCCATGGCAAAGTATGAGTTCATACCCCCTCCAGCTGACCCTCTCGGGTCCTACCTTCGAGAAAAACTAACATACTAGGGTACTAAACCAGTGAAGAGGCCACCATATTGGGGTTTGCAAGGCTCGCATAGTAACACCTCGGTCAAGGGGCGGTATCGGCCATTCGGCGCCCAATGACAAAAGTATTCTTATACCCCCCATACGGTGATCCCGTCGGATCTCACCTAGGGGACTATTAAATCAACCGGACATAATCCAGTTGAGTCACGCCAGCTAATCATAATCTAATACTTTATCAAATGGGAATAACTCCCGTTTTCGACTATTAATGAGCGCCCTAGGATAGCAGCACGCCAAAACCCACTAAACCACTCAACAAAATATGAAATTCACCTATAAAGGAGTCATTCTAACTACAAGTAAGGCATGATCCAATTCTTAAATAAATAAGGGGGTGGTCCCCGCCTTCTACTAACACTCTTGTTCTCTATAACTATTTAAGCGCAAGGATTTCATAGTCGATAACTCTTCGTATAAAGTGTATTCACTAGTACCTCATAGTTTCAATACAATGCATATTATCACAATAAACAATAATGTCTTACAAAAAATGTATATAAGGGTTACAAAAAATTCACACTTAAGTCTCACAATGTTAATGTAGTGCTAATATAACGACAAGGATGAATCTTAAGGTTATCACATCGCAATATCATTTATTATATTCTCCAAGGTTAGAAAGAACTAAAATCAAGACATCATAACAAGTAACTTTAATAATTCTCAACAAGTTGACACTATGTTCATAGCCTTACTAATATCACTTAATTATAACTTCGATAACCTAACGAGAGTACTTATAATAAACATTAATAATTTCTTTTACTTCAACAAGGCCAATTAAGACTACCATGCCTAACAAAACTCCCACATTCAACACAAATAAAGTTACTCATGTACTAAGACACCATCAAGATAGCACACAACCATTATTTTCATTCATACTTCAAACTCTAAGTCATAATTATGTTAAACTCATCAAACACACTCTTACCCACAAAAAGATTTAATGAAAATAATACAAAGATCAACACTTTTCATTCATATTTCAAAAACCAATTCATATGTACATTCAAATCATCAATCAAATTCTTACCCATAACAAGATTCAATGACAATCATACAAAATTAACACCAAACTCATAAACTTAGTAAAATTCTAATTAGATACTAGGAAAATTACTTAGAGTTAACTTGAGAGGCTTAGAATAGGGCAATTAGAAAAGGAGTGAAGACTAGGTGGTTGTGGAGGATGCCACGCAGCTGGAACGTGGCTGCCGGTGACGGCAACCTTCACGACATGAGGGGAGGAGCTGCTGGAGGTCGTGGCTGCAGCAGACCAGCTGGTGGTGGCGGTAGGACAGTAGGCTGGCGTTAGCTGCTGCTGGGGTGTAGACGCACAGCAGCTTCTGTTTGGGGAGGGGGGGAAATCGCAGCCCCTGCTGCAGGTTGTTACCTTCGTGTGTGGGTGGAGGATGGATGTCGTGCTGGTAGCGCAAGCGGCACGGCAGGTGGCTGAGATGGTGGCTGATTTAGGGCACAGACAGTGAAGGAGGAGAAGGAAGAGAGTGATTGGGTGTGACGGCTATGATTGAGCATTTAGGGTTTCATGGCTATTTATCCTTGTTCTTCTTCTTCTTCTTCTTCTTATTATTATTATTATTATTATTATTATTATTATTATTATTATTATTATTATTATTATTATCATTATTATGTTTATTTATTTATTTATTTTTATCTAGATTCATTTTCTTGCGTAACCAAACTAAGAGACTCACCTTCGTGGGCTCACACATTTTAATAAAATAATCATTTTGATTTGAACCTTTTTATTTTTGAAATCGTAACTATAATTTAATAGTATATATATATATATATATATATATATATATATATATATATATATATATATATATATATATATATATATATATATATACATATATATATATATATATATATATATAGATATATGTATATATATATATATATATATATATGTATATATATATATATATATATATATATATATATATATATATATATATATATATATATGTATATATATATATATATATATATATATATATATATATATATATGTATATATATATATATATATATATATATATATATATATATATATATATATATATATATATATATATATATATATATATATATATATATATATATATATATATATTATAGGGTCGCGTTCAGGTGCAAACCACAGTTCTATGCGAACCGTGACAACGAAAAAATGTGTTACCTTTTTAAAGAAAAGGTGCTACTTTTACACAAAAAATGTGTTACTTTTGTTATTAAAAAAAATCTGGTACTTTATACAAAAAAAACAGTAACTGTCAGAAAAAAAAAAATAAATCCAAAGTAACACGTTTTTCTAGAAAAAGTAACACCTTTTTATAGTTCTCACAGTTCTCATATAATGATGGTTTTCACTTGAATATATATATATATATATATATATATATATATATATATATATATATATATATATATATATATATACATATATATATATATATATATATATACATATATATATATATACATATATATATATATATATATATATATATATATATATATATATACATATATATATATATATATATATATATATATATATATATACATATATATATATATATATATATATACATATATATATATATATATATATATATATATACATATATATATATATATACATATATATATATATACATATATATATATATATATATATATATATACATATATATATATATATATATATATATATATATATATATATATATATATATATATATATATATATATACATATATTTATATACATATATATATATATACATATATATATATATACATATATATATATATATATATATATATATATATATATATATATATATATATATATATATGTATATACATATATATATATATATATATATATATATATATATATATATATATATATATATATATATATATATATATCACTACTACATTAATGAGCTATTACTACCCCAAATACTCGTAGCAATAGGTTCAATAACCGTTGCAATAGGTCTATAGCAACGGTTCCATACCCGTCGCATTTGTGGCCGTAGGTATAGGTCTATTGCGACGGTTCAGCTATCTATTGCGACGGTTTCAATTTCACCGTAGCAATAGCTTCTTATAACCGTCGCTATAGACCTATTGCGACGGTCACACTATAACCGTAGCAATAGGTTCTTATCTCTGTCGCTATAGACCTGTTGCGACGGTCACACTATAACCGTAGCAATAGGTTCTTATCACTGTCGCTATAGACCTATTGCGACGGTCACACTATAACCGTAGATATAGGTTCTTATCACTGTCGCTATAGACCTATTGCGACGGTCACTTTGCAACTGTTATATTAAGTCTTTTGCGACGGTCATTGCAACCTATTGCAACCCCATGTTTTATCCGTTCCAATGGGTCTATGGCGATGGTAATGGCTCTCTATTGCAACGCCTTGATAAAGCTATAAATTATATACATATATATATAATTAACTTTGATTAATTCATCAACTCTAATACAAAATAAAGCACCAATATATATAACTTTGATATAATTCATCAACTCTAATACAAAATAAAGCACCAACTCTAATTAGTTCAATTAGTGGTTTTGATACATGCAACATTGCAAAAGGACTTCATCATCAACAAAGAACTTCAACTTTGATATAATTCATCTTCTTCATTAGCTCCATCAAGTGCCTACATGAAAGGTTATGTAAAGTTAATAAAAAAGGTAAAACAAAGAGCATCGCATGGAAAATATCAAGGTGTTTCAATATATTCATACATGGAAAAAAGACTCATATGGCAGTTGATCACTACTATAAAAAGAGCATAAGATGTACACAATAGAAAAAAGAGTCTTCCGCAGCACACACACCTCCTACTTGCTATAAAGAGTCTCCATCACCCACACAATATTTTAGAATTTTGTTGTACATATTTTTGTATTATTATATCCTTCAAAATATATGCAATATAATACTTATTTTGATACAAAGGATTTGAGCAGGTTGTGAACATCGATAATCCAAATGAATGGGAAAGAAGAATTCATGTCTACAACCATTGAAATTGATCTATGGTTAAATGGAATCAAGGCTTTGTGACTATTGTTTTCACAATATGCCATTATGATTTAGTTGTTGCTTGTATTTTTGGTCTGTAACAAAATGATATCAGAAACAGGAACAGTAACAGCAGGAAGTCTCTTTCATTTCGTTTTTTTTTAGGCGGTACTGGTTTTGTTTTTGGGTGTTTCCTTAACCTTCTTTGTTCGATTGCTACTACTACTCCACTACTAAATCATGTGATAGTAGTAGTTTTTATTGGCTAAAGACATGTGAAGGGGCTTCCTATTCTTGGCAGCATCAATCATTGGTGGCATCTCTATTTAGTGGACCTGCTGCTTTCATTTTGGTTTATATGCCACCTTCTAATTGACTGCTTCTTCAACTATATTTTATTATCATAATAAGCACTTCTATTTGTTAAATTATTCCAACAGTTTAGATAATATCACTTGTAGGCAGTATTATTGATGTAATACAGGGTACAAAATTGCTAATAGCATAATTTCAAAATATTAGGTGAGGGTTATTCACATAAACTAATAGATCATCACCCACACAATTCTAAAATAAGCTCATTTTTGGATTTGAATTTACCACTAATTATCAGAACCAGAAATCTAAAATATGCAATCCACAGCTATCATTTCCCATACAAAATATTGCATGCATTTTCCAACAATAACTCTACAAGATCCAAACATGAAAACTGATGACGATTCACTAAATTTAATGGTAGTAAAATGGGAAGAAGAAAATAACGTACTAATCGATTGGTAGAGTTCGCTCCAACAGAAGATTGTCCATTTGACTCAGTAGGTGGAGTTGTAGTATTACTTCCTATTTTTGATAGATCTGGAAGCACAATATTGACCTCGGGATTGGCTTCAAGTAGTTTCTGTAGTTGGGGATTAGCTTGAAGTACTTGATCCATAACTTGTGATTGCATGTTGTGTAAGAACTCAGGAGGAAATATGTAGCTCGAGTTAGTGCTCACTTTCCTTAGAGAAGTTTTTGTCACACCTTTTCCATACATTCGTACACGTCCACTATGCTCTGGTTTCTTTATCACTTCACTATAAGCATCTTTGTAGTTTGAACCTTGATGTTCTTGCGACTCTATTGCTTTCATTTTCTCCTATTAATATTTTAAAACACAAGTGTACACAAATTAAGTCAAAAATACAAATAATAAGGGAAAATAAGTACGGGAACATACAATATTTTGTTTTGCAACATCGAAGCTTGTTTTGTATGACTTTCCTAGCTTTCTTTTTCGAGAAGAGATGTAGACTTTTGCATTTGAAGGTTCTTCCTTATTTGGATCTTTTTGTTTCTATTCAAAATAATTTCATTAGTTAAGGTTATTTTGTATAAATAGATAAAAAACTGAAAAAATAATTACCAATTCTTCACGCAACATTGCGTAGGATGTAGGACCCATAGTGTGAAAGTCATCGGCCACTTGTCGATTAGATTTATTCTTCTCACTTTCATTCTATTGGATGCAAAAGAAAAGACAGCCATGTCAAACAAAGAGGAAGATTCTGTTTTGTTCTTTATTATGCATGTGCAAGTATAGGGTTAGTCCAACAATGCTTATCAATTGCTTACGAAAGCACAACGCTACTGTAAACAATTATTCCATTATATTTTTTCAGATTTTCTAATATAAGAAGAGGAATACATACTTTAACTTCCTCAGCATCCCAATAGTTTAGAAGAAGTTCGAATTGGTAATCTGAAATTATTGGTGGACGGTTATTCCATCTTTCAGCATAAGTGTTATATTTGTAGTAGTATAACCTCTTACACCTACATTTCCAATCTTTCCACATGGCATTCATAGTGGTCAACGCCCATGTTTTGCCAGCATCGTGTACCACATACTTCTCCTATGCATTTAATTTTTACTTAGTCAACATATAAATTAAAGTAGAATAGAGCAAATAATAATTTCATGCACTTACTTGGACATACATCCACATTTTGTCGTGTGTGGGTAAGCTTGGCCAATCACAATAATTTAGCGGTGCATACTCAGGATTCCTAGCCACAATCCCTAGAAATCGACTGTATTCATGGATAATTTTTTTTGTAGGACCAATTGGTTGTCCAACTGCGTTAAGGACGATCACTGGTCGTTCATGCATTGTACGAGCATGAACCTCAACTAGCTTTGTGGGACCTCGATGCTTCTTTTTTGGAGCTGAAAAAAATAGAATTACATTGACATGTGATGGACTTTAAAACTTAAGCATAATAATATTTTTTTAAAAAAAATAAGTTGTGTTGCAAATCAAACCTTGAACCACAATTCTATTTTCTTCTGCTTCTTGTTCTGTATGTTCTTCATGTATTGGTTCAATATCATCTACGGTACAGCCAACTTCGTTTGCATTTGTGGGAGAAGGTTCATGCTCACTCGAAAAGATTAGTTCATTTGCATTGTTAATGTCATTTACAGGATCCTTTCTTTGCGTTTGTTTCTTTCGAAGATAACGATAGTCAGACAATGCCCCTGGTGGGCAAAAGTTGGTGTTCATTTTCTTGGGTTGTTGTGGTTGCATACCTTGTTGTTGCATAGGCTGCTGCAACAAAGGTTGTTGCACAGAAAGCTGTTGGTGATGTTGTTGGTGATGCTGTTCTTGTTCCATACCCTCCTGATGTTTTTGTATGTTATGTTGTGCAACCTTTACTTTCGTGAGTTGTTCATGTTGTTGGCAAGAAGGAGATAAAAAGGTAGACATACACCCTCTCTTTGAAAATGATCGCTTCTTTGTGGATTTTTTGTATACCTTACATATAAGATGCATACATTACATATAATAAATTAGATACATTATAATTAAAATTGATGCAACATTATTTTGTATACCTTTGAACTAGTTATTTCCTCATTATTATCAACCTCATAATCAATAGGTATGTAGTCTTCATCATCACTATGAGATAATGCGTCATCTCTAACATCTTTTGAGAAAGTGTTTGCATTAGCTTGAAGAATCTTTGCTGCCACAGTTCCACATCCTTTAGCTGTCATAAATTCTGCATTTTGCTTGATGTTCTCCATTCTTTTCCTTTCATATTCATTTGCTTCTCTTTGTTGTGCAACAACTTTCCTTTTAGTCCCTTTCATCTACAAGTCATAAAACATAATCAAGTTAGATAAATACATGTAAACAATCATATAAATAAGAACTAAGAAAAATAATATACAATAACAATATATGGTTACCATCAGACAATTCCATTGGATTGTTATGTATGGCAAAGTGCCAACCTTCTTTGGTTGGATCTTCTACATAAAAAACTTGATGTGCTTGAGATGCCAAGATATATGGTTCTCCTTTACATATTGTTTTATTTTTGTTAACTAAAGATTGTTGATGTTCATTTATTTCTGAATGAAACCAAACACATCTAAACAACACAACACTAAAATGATCATGATAAGATATCTCAATAATCTGTTCCACAGAACCATAATACATGACGTTTCCCACTGAAGGATTTTTATCCTTACTACTAGCAAAACTATGTGTTAACGCCGTTAAAGTTACTCCACTATTTTGTGTGGCATAATTTGCCTCTCGTTTCATAGTATAAAACCTGTAACCATTGACATAGTACCCACTGTACATTTTTGCTTTAGAAGAGGGTCCTTATGATAGCCACCTGACATGGTCTAAGACAGGTTGGCCTTCATCAACCTTCAATGTGATTGCCACTTTAAACCAATCTTTGAAATCCTTGCAATGACTTTGAGCCGTATCCCATTTTCTCTTTCGATGAGTCTCTACTGTTGCTTTGTGCTCACTATAATAGAAGAATAGAAAACGTTAAACAATAAACGAGAGATAAAAAATGAAGAATAAATCTTAGCTTAAAGGTTTACTAGTCATACTTAATGTATCTCTCAACTTCTTCACAATTGCAATTGAACAAGACATATTAGTGCACTTGACTCCATGTGATTTGATCGATGACAAACCCAACCTGTTTCTTCTTTGATGTTTTTCCTCTTCCCCTGATAGGATGTCCAAGATTTGGAAGAAATTGTTGTGAAATAGAAGGCTCACTAACGTGTGCACTTGGACCTTTTGACATAATTAGATATCGAGCAACAAATCTAGCACATTCCTTGGCCAAGAAGCCTTCAGCCATTGAAGCCTCCGGACGACCCTTATTCCGAACATCTGACTTCAATTCCCGAAGATATCTCTCAATTGCATACATGCACCTTAATGCAATAGGTCCACCAAGCTTAATTTGTTCTACTAAGTGAACCGGCAAATGTACCATGACATCAAAAAAAGCTGGTGGAAAAATCCCCTCAAATTGACATAAAGTTTCAACTATCTCAGAATGAAGTTTATTAAGATCTTGAGGGTTAATTGTTTTTTTCCATATACCCTTGAAAAAATTAGAAAGCCTTATCAAAGGCGTTGCAACCTCTTTATTTAAGGTAATGCTTGCGGCAATTGGGAGCAAGTAATGCATCATGAAATGTGCATCATGACTCTTGTATCCTGTGATTTTTCGTTCATTTACTTGCACACAACGAGCAATGTTTGAGGCATAACCTTGTGGTAGCTTTGCATTTTTTATGGTTTGGAAAAACAATCTTCTTTCATTGGCATTCATCCAAAACCTTGATGTTGGAACCTCTTTAGTTCCATCTTCTAACTCTTTAATCTCCAACTCAGGAACCCAACGTAGGTCTTTCTTTTCTCGGAGGTCTTTTAGGTCTTGACGAGCAGCTAAATTATCTTTTGTCTTCCCAGAAATGGCTAACAATGTCGCAACAATATTATCAAACACATTCTTTTCTATGTGCATGACGTCCAAATTATGGGGATTAGAACAATGTTTCCAATAAGGCAACTTAAAAAGTATGGACATCTTTCTCCACGGATTAGGATCATCCTCCGCTTGTTTCATCTTAGGTTGCTTTTTTCCATAATGATTTGGAAAATCACAAAGCAATTCCTCAATCTCAATTCCCGTCAAAGGCACGGGTGCAATTCGTTCATCAATTTTTCCATTGAAGTTTCTTTTATCAAAACGCCACGGGTGATCAGTATCCAAAAATTTGCGATGACACATGTAGCAATACTTGTGGCTATATGGTAACCACATTGAATCAATTTCATAATGACAATATGGGCAAGCAGTTTTACCTTTTGTGCTCCAACCAGATATCATTGCATAAGCAGGAAAATCGCTAATAGTAGACGCCAAAGCTACTTGCATGTCAAACCTTGTATTTGTTGACGCATCATATGTTTCTAGGCCAAACTCCCACAAATCATTAAGATCTTTGATAAGTGGTTGCAAGTAGATATCAATATCTTTTCCAAGAGACAATGGGCCAGGAATAAGTAATGACAAAATAAGAAACTCTGACTTTGTGGCCAACCATGGAGGCAAGTTATAGTTGACCAAAATTACTGGCCATGTACTATGCACAATGCTCATTGAATTAAATGGATTAAACCCATCTGTGGCTAATGCAAGCCTCACATTACGAGGATCTTGAGCAAATTTTGGATACAATTTGTCAAAGTTCTTCCAAGCTTCACCGTCCACCGGATGTTGCAAAAGTCCAAGTCCGTCTTTTCCTCGACCATTTGCATGCCATTTCATGTAATTAGCAGTTTCGGCACACATATATAACCTTTGCAACCTTTTCTTAAGTGGAAAGTATCTTAGAATTTTTGCTGGAATTTTATGTGCCTTTTCTGAGGTATATTCAGTGTGATCATTTTCCTTCGATTTCCACCTTGAGGCCCCACAAACATGACAACTTGTTGCAGTTGCATGCTCCTCCCAATATAGCATGCAGTCATTAGGGCACGCATCGATTTTTTTATAATCTAAACCTAAAACTTTCAACACTTTTTTTGCCTCATTCAACGATGTTGGCAATACAGAATCATCGGGTAGAACTTCCTTAAACAATGCTAGCAAAGCAGAAAATGCAACATTACTCAACTTATGATCACACTTGTATATATAAAGGCGAATTGTAAACGCAAGTCTAGAGAATTTTTTGCAACCAGGATATAATTCTTGTTGGCCTTCTTCTATTAGACTAAGAAACTTCTTTGCCTCATCATTTGGCCCTTCTCTCAGAGTAACGTTAAACATTTCTTGTATACCATCATTCATGTTCAATGGTTCATCATGTGCCTCTAATTCTGTTTCATCACCCATCTTCCCAAACCCAGAAAATTCATCACTTCTTGGTACAAAACCATTGCAAATGATATGATCTTTCACGTCATTCCGACCATACCAATATCGATGATAACACATACAACATGGGTAACTAATTTGATTTCCTTGGGACCTTGTAGCAAAAGCTTTTTCAATGTATTCATCCACTCCTTTTTGATAATCATAACTCCATCTAGGAAATTCCCACCACTTATCCATTTCCTAAAAGTAAGTATTATAAGATTTTATAGTAAAGGCAAAAACACTAGATCAATTAACAATTAATCAACTTGTATCAAGAAATCAGAGAACACCTTCAAACTTACAAATTGCTACCTAAACAACAAGTACTTACCCAAACATGATTGTTAAGTAAACCTCAACAACATTCAAAATATTTGTGAAGATGAAGGTGTACACAAACTTAGAGTTGGTCATACACTCTCTATTAAGAATTTTTTTAAAAAAAATTGGTAGTCATTGACCTTATCTTATTCAAGATCATATTAGATGCAATTTAGATGAAAAGACAAGGAATCATCGTAGATATGGAACACATAATCAGAAGAAAACCAAATTGTTGTTCCTCCGACATATAAGAATGCTAAGTCTTCTAGTGCTCCAATCGGAACTTTAATTAGTTCTCTAGAATCAAAATCATAAGATAAGAATGCTACAAGTTCTAGAGGAAATATTGTAGAATTATATGTTGGACTTCTTGAAGTGGATGAGATTGAAGATAACTTGTTTAGATAATGCCCTTGCATAGCATCTCATCTACAATTGCTCAATTCAATCTTTCTATTTGAGGGAGTATCTATATGGACTAATAATAATAGGGGGAGAGGGGTGGTGGTGTTAGGCTATAATTGAATTCTATGATTAAAATTAGGCCTAATATGTTGAAGGGTAATAAGTTCTGAAAAAAGGGT
>NC_080052.1:16204121-16379121 GCF_026212465.1 Amaranthus tricolor
TTTAAATAGATTGCAGTGAAAAAATATAGTCTTACAACTTGAGAGCCTCGTGGCCTTGATAATACAAAAATTAATGTTCGAAAGATTCCAACTGTCGATACAAATAAAAGTCTAATAAGGTCGGTGGTTTCGTATGAGCCATCATATACGCACCTCTTAACTCCCCACCTTCAATCACTTTGCTAGTTATTATCACGAAAACATCATCGCAGGTTCAAAGAACATCGTACACGTTAAAGACATAATACATGAATAATGAATAGTCAAACAAGCTATGCGTTAATCCTAACATACAAAGGCTCTAATCGTTGTTTGATTATCCCACTATACAAATTCCCAACTTATGACTTGCCCAACCTATATGGGTCGTTAAAGTAAAATTTTGAAAGAATACACATGGGAAAGGTAATCCAAAGGCAACTTCCTAACTAAGACGTTGCCCGACAATTTAACGGCAAGGTAAGAATATGCATACCCCCCATGGTGACTCTTATTAGGACCTTGCCATTAGCCCAAAATTCCAAAATAATAACCCCATAAGGTATCCAAATCCCATATACAACCTATATGGGCGATAATAACAACCATTCTCAAATTTGTATTTACTCATTTTCAATTATTGGGGTGTCTAATCCTTCAGTGAAATATAACTTCACACACTTGGATGAAATTACATTAGTCAAAAATAACATTTGCATAGTCATGCAAAGTCTAAGCTCAACATACCTTATTGGCACAATCAACACACACAAGCTTCAATTCAAAGCCTTCACAAACCCCTTATGAACCGAAGTCCTATCAAACAAACTTAGAGCCACGTATCAAAACGTACATACATATATGTCTCATATCATAATAATTTCATCTCAAAACATCACACACAATAAGTTTATAGGTTCAATGTACGAATTCTATGTAATTAGGATTTTACGCAAAATTAATTACTTCGAATGCAAAATTTGACATCACCACTGTGTTCAGAGTTTACTAATTACCTTAGGTACCAAGTTTCATAATTTTTGAAGTTAAAATGCAAAACGAGGCAAAAACCAACCAAAAGGTTAGCAGCGAGTAGTCGCTATAAGCAGCAACTCGTCGCTTTCTTCGGAAACAAATTCAACCAGATCAAAACACTGGCGACGAGTCGTGGTTTCAGGCGACAACTCGTCGTTTTCTTCTGGAAAACATTTTTCATTCGTTTTTTAGACATATATTTATTTATATACATATATATTTATATATATAATTCTACCCCAATTCTCATAAATGATTCACATCCTTCACGAACACATATGTATGTATAACATTCTTTTCACCAATTTTCATGATGCACAGCATACACCACAACATAACTTAATGTTTTCCAAGGAATTTTGCGTATACATTTCATTTAAAAAAATATCCACAACCATTAAATCATAAGCTAATCAATTACATATTTTGTCATAAGTAATCCTTTAGTTATAATTCATCAATCAAATACACATACCAAAGCTACATGAATAAGTTTCTATCTTAACATTTGATTGTAAATTTATACAAATTATAAAGCATTTAAGGGTTAAAATGACTTACAATTATGAGAATAGTATAAATTGATTCTAGAATTCCAAAGTGAATAGCTTAATCCTCCTTCTTGCACTATTCCTTTACTCCCAAGGAATTCTCACTTTTACAACTCTCTAATATATTTCTGAATATTTATTTGCTTTGATGCTTTGATAGAATGAGATTGAAGGATCATGGTGTGGTGTTTAAATAGGGATTGTTAGGGTTAGTGAAAGGTTTGGTCATAAGGAGCATTAAGATAAGGTGATAATTGCTCGTAAATTTCTAATTCTTGGTATTCCAAAGAGAAATGAAAAGTTTTTGGTGTAAAAAAAATCTGAATTTTTCATGAAGGTTTTATGGATTAATGCTCCTACCACTTTGTTGTTACTACTCTGCATTAACATTAATGTACTACTCCTTACAAAAATCTGAATTTTATTTGATAATTAGAAATGAAAAGTTTAATCTATTGATGGCCATAACTCTACACAAACACCCATAAGTGCATGACTCTTCATCCTTCTCCTCTTATTCACGAGTAATTAATAGTTCTCATCAATTGTTCTTGGTTATTTTATTTATTTAATTTATCAAATTGATAAGTGTAAAGCATGATACTACAACAAACGTTGACACGTTAAACAAATAATTAATTTAATTTATATTTAGTTATAAGAGTCGTCAAAATTAACAGGGTGTTACAGAGGTATTCAAGATACCTCATAAACTTATGTGTTGTTGTCTTTTTTGTTCATATTATATTTTTCATCATAAACTTATGTGTTGTTGTCTTTTTTGTTCATATTATATTTTTCATCATCTTCGAGCTTGTAAGCCATTGTTGGGTCCAAGAACCCCTTCTTTTAGTAGGAATGATTGATGTTTTTTTTTTCTATTTCTTTTCAAAGTTGGTAGAGTTTGTTTAACACGATATCTTAAAAACACTTTCCTATAGCTTCCTTTCTTCCATAATGTCCCTTTCTTCGATTGGCTTCCAAATGAAGTTTCTCTATTTTTCTCATTTTTTTCCTTCTATTTTCTCTCATCTAAATATAGCATAGAAAAGCTAAGATTGAAATACTATTATTGCATTTTTTTTCTACTATTTTGGAGTAAAATGGGATAAACTTTAATGTGATCAAATATTTCCCCGCCTCTTTCAATTTGCTATATTTTCTAATAGAATATTCCAACCACCTAGTAATTTTGATATATTTTCTTTTATACAAATAAATGGTCAATATTTTTGAATCACACTACCACATATTTGTTATATATTTTACACTTAACCACACAAATTTTTATTCTAATTCACTCAACTCATCCAACCAAAATATAAATTCACATGAATAGAGGAGTAATCAATAAATAAAAGGAAAAATTACGTATAATAATCCAATATTTTTATAATTTTCCTTCAATAATCTCATCTATTGATTAACCATACATAATCTCAACTTTTGGCAGTATTTTCCTAGAGTAAACTCGGGTAATCGGATGACTTGCTATAATAGATAATTTACCGAAACATTAAATTGAAAATTAATTTAAGTTACAGAAAATATTTGAAAATTTACATTAAAAAATTTTGAGTGATAAAAAAATTTAAAAATTCTTTTTAACATTCTTTTTTACATTTTTTTTCGACATTTTAATTTAATTTATCATTTTTAAAAAAAATAAAATTTGCTATAGCAAGTTATTTGATTACTGGGTTTAGTTTAAGCAAATACCTCATAAAGTTTGGATTATTCATGATTAATTAATAGGTGGAATTATTGTAGGTAAGTTATGTAAATATTAGATTGCTCTAGGTAATTTTTAAGTAGAATCTTTAAAATAAACTGAAGAATATCTTATGTGTAGAAAATAAGGAATAAGTAGCTTGTAATCGAATCTACTAATCGAATCTACCATAAACCAAAGTGTTTTTCTAAAAATTTAAACGAAAAAGTATTTCGCAA
This sequence comes from Amaranthus tricolor, assembly GCF_026212465.1. Lineage (NCBI taxonomy): Eukaryota > Viridiplantae > Streptophyta > Magnoliopsida > Caryophyllales > Amaranthaceae > Amaranthus > Amaranthus tricolor. Next base: position 16,207,637 of record NC_080052.1, read on the forward strand.
TTTACTATAAATACTTAATAGTTATTTGTTTCTTTAAAATTGTTACTGATAGTGATATGTTATGAGGAAAAATCTTATTTTCGATAATAAAATTAAATGTACAAAAGGAGTAAAAATTTTCAAAACAGACATAATGGCCTGACCTTTAAAGAATTTTGTAACCAAATTCATATTTGACCCGATTTCAAAATAAATTTTAAATTTTCTAAAAACAAATGTAAATATAAAACTCATTTAAACTAACTCACAACACTGAATTAAAAATTAACTAATCAAGCAAAAACAAGTAAATTGGGTGAAGTATGTAAATGCTCCTCCAGTTGTAGTCTTCCAAGTCCCAACATCAATATCATGGGAGTCACACCGGCTTCATTGACAATTAAGCTTAAACTTGTCAGCCATTACATTTTTAATAATTATTTGAAATAAAATTTTAAAAAGTCTCTAGAATAAGGAGAAAGTAATCCAATTATTTACTTAAAGTCATAGTGGCATTACCAAAAAGAGAAAATGATTCCCAACTTTTCATGCATAAAATAAGTTCACTTTTGAATTAAAACTATCCAACATTTTGGCCTTTCTTCTATCAATCATCACCCACTTTTCAAGTTCAAAAGATAAACCATGTCCATGCATTGATATGGACTTATGGAGTACTCTTTTTTCAAAATTAAGGAAACATCCAAAACCTTATTTGTCTAATGTGGACTGGAGCCTCAACTAAAGTGACTTAAGAGATAATATATTCAGATAAGCTTAGGGTCAAATGTTTAATTTGACACAACTATTTTATTTAGAATACAATTTTCATAAAACATTTTTTTAATAGAATTGCTAAAGATAATCTAGTGTCTTTTAATTTGTTTGTTTTGATTGAACACTCTTACAAAAATTTAATATGTACTTCCCCCCATTTACTATACTTACTATATTTGACATTTTACTCAATAAAATATGTTATTTTGATCATTTATGTAATGAATTATACACATCTAAAAATTATAAAAAAATAATATAATGAAGTTATGCGAAGATTCAAATAAAATCTCACTTGACTATGTTTTTTCTTACACATTAGCAACAATATATAAAATAAGTTTAAATGATAAATAGTGTCAATAATCCTTATGTAACAAGTATTTCAGAACGGAGAAAGTATATATTAGGCATAAAAAGTGGGAAAAATTGATGAGAAATACATTTCAAGCCAATTTTTCATTTTATAATTCTTGTCAAAACAAATGAAGTATAAGAAATATAAGAAATTAATTTTTTTAAAACAAATATTTTCATTCAAACCAAACAATGTCTTTATTTTTTTAGAACTAATACTCGCTCCTTTTTTATGAAAAGAAATTTGTTTGTTTTTGGTATTTTCTATCAGTTAATTTCCAATTTATATTTTATTTTTAATTTATTATTCAATCAAAATATTTTATTTTGTATTATTGTAAATTTTATTAATATTAAATTTTGTTAGTTGAATTAATATATTGAATAGGGAAAAAAAATGTTAGTAGAGAAAAGGAGAATAACCATTTTCACCCTACATTTTCCCTTTATTATTTACTATCCCTCCTACAAACATCAACAACAAGACATAATGTACCAAGTACTTCACTAACCGATAGATTAAATGAAGCATAATATTCTAAAAAAATTGCAGATGGATCAGATCCTACATTTGAACTAATCAAAAGATAAATCTTCATTAGCACAGTCAAAATAATCCAATTTATCACCCATTTATTGCGAATAATTACAAATTTGGATTATCATTATTATCTAATTTGTCCATTTATTGTGAATAATTACACATTTGAACTATTACAATATATTTGGTCTCATCTAGGCATGGCCACGGTCCGAGTTGGTCCGGTTCCGTTCCGGTTCCATCCGGTTCCGATTCCATTTGGAACCTGTCGCGAACGGTTCCGGTTCCGATTCCGGTTCCGGGCGGTTCCAAACGGTTCCTTGGCGGTTCATGAGGCGGTTCCGGCGGTTCCAACTCACGGGACGGGCGGGTCGGACCATCGGTTCCATTTTTATTTTTTCTTTAAATATTTATATAATAAAAAATACTATAATATTGCGGACGTACCTTTGATGATTACTTGATTATTAGCGAAATTCATTGCATGTCAAGTTGTCATCGTTATTGAAATATTTACTAAAAAGAATGAAAAAAATAAATTAATAACAAACGAATCAATGATAATGTCGATAAAGATGATTAATAAAAAAAGGGAGAAAATGGACTTGAACCTAGTACCCAAAGGAATACTAAGGTGCCTACGTATCCCGAAGGAATCAAAGCCCACGTAGTTCTTTGTCATACCTTTTATTTATAGTTGTTGAATGTTGATTTATCGTTGTCGAATTGATCCTATTCGTCTTCGTCATCATCATGTGGTTGGTTAGATGCTTCCGCTGACTCTCCTCCTGACGATGATGCAGATGTAGCCATCATCATCCATGGATCATCACGTCGTCTTGATCATCATCATTCCTTAGTCCTTGTGTTCGAATCTCCGCTTGATCCCAATCTTTCTTGCAAACACATATTTGAATACTCTGTGGAGCAAGACGAGATCTCTTTTCGTCCAAAACTCTTCTACCTGCACTAAAAGCAGACTCCGACGCAATTTTTGACGCGGGAATTGCAAGGATATCCTTTGCAATTCTCGATAAAATGGGAAATTTTATAGATTTTTCTTCCCACCACTCTAAAATATTATAGCTACCTTGGTCTATTTCAAAGTGGTGTTTAAGATAACTATCTAGTTCTAAATATGAGGTCGAGGAAGAAGATGATCCTACAAAACTATCATCTTGACTCATTATATTAGCTATTACCGAATTATAGTAAGATGGACGTGCTGAAACGCTAGCACGCCTAGACGTATCGCGTTTTGGGTTATATACACTAGCGTAATAATCATAGAGTTCTGCTAAATATTTTTTACATGTTCCTACATAATTATGTACATCAGTAGGCGGGCGATCTAACGATTGGTAGTAAAATCCTATTACTTTAGTAAGGACCTCAGTTTTAAAACATGGGTCCAAAATGGTTGCGATTCCATAAATATAAGGAAATTCGTTCCATTTTTCCATCATATCTGCAAGAATGGGCTTCAAATATGGGTTAGTATCATCATGCGTATATTTAAGTAGATGATAAAAAATAGTAATACACTCACTTATTACTAAGTGAACGTTCGGTTCATAAACATATGAAAAAATCTTAGTCGCGTGGTCATACGCTTCTAATATGTTATGTACACCTATAGCTAATTCCCAAGTGTCATCAGCTATGTAACTATCTGTACACTCACTATATAGTTGTGTTATAACTGGACGATAAGCAATCGCCTTTCTTAATAAATCGTTGGTTGAGCCCCAACGTGTAGGAGTATCTAATGACCAATACACTTTTTATGCTAAGCCACTTCACTATATCTCTAATTGGTTCTAATAAATCGCTTAATTGTTTTATGCTAGCTTGGCAAGATAAGTTAACTATATGCGCACAACAACATATGTGTAATAAGCTACCCCCAAGGATAAAACTAAATGCAGGTACGTTATACAAAAGTTCTAGACATTTAATGTTCGCGGTTGCATTATCAGTTGAACAACAAAATATCTTATCTAATAAGTTCCATTCTCTACATATCTCTACTAATCTATATTTTATGTTTTTACCGGTATGTCTTTCTGGCATTGTCTCAAAAGCAATTATTCTTTTTTGAATAATCCAATTTTGATCTATCCAATGTGCTGTTACACACATATAAGATTCTAAATGTGGGGGAGCAGACCAAATGTCAGTTGTTATGCTAACCCTACCACTAAAAGATTTAAACATTTCAACTAATTCATAGTGCATTGATTCATATAATTTAATTGTGCGTCTTTTAAGAGTGCTCCTAGGGATTGCTCTATATTGTGGTTGCAAAGTTTTTCTAGCGTAACGCTCGTGTGCCCTATTTTCACCGTGGTTAAAAGGCAATTCATCACAAAATTATATACCTAGAAAATTCATCAATCATATCATTACGATTATATCTAAAAGGCATACCTGTGCTGGGAATGTCCCACTATGTCTGTCGGCTTCCAGTTCCACTTGTGGTCCCGCTGCCGCTTCACTAGTGGAAAAAACCTCGTTTGCTGCGATTTTTTTGTCATTATTTGCTGCGGTTTTGGCCCCCAGCAATAGTGATAGCAGCAAATGTCCTACTTTAAATGCTGCGGTTCAAAACCGCAGCAAATAAGGGCATTATTTGCTGCGGTCATGGGCTAAAACCGCAGCAAATAATGGGTGTTATTTGCTGCGGTCAGGGGGAAAAACCGCAGCAATAAGTGTGGCATTATTTGCTGCGGTCAGGCTTAAAACCGCAGTAATAAGTCTCTTTTTTTTTTCTTTTTCCGTTTAATCCTTATAATAATGCAATAATATTACAATGTAATAACAGTGATTAATCCAATGATAATCCCAGATAATCAAAATTAATCTCTTTGTAATAATAAACTCTCGCTCGTATATATATATAATATAATATGTACGTACATATATATATATATATATATATATATATATATATATATATATATATATATATATATATATATATATATATATATATATATATATATATACATTAAATAAACTATAAAAAATAATCAATACTAATTACAATTTATCAAGGACAAATATTAGCAAGATACACGGCAATCTTGTCTTTTAATTCGCGCATCTCTTCACTTCTCAAAGCGCGTGTTTCTCTCGGAATGTCGTTTAAAACCTATATTATAATATTAAAATAAAAGCTATTAATATAGAAACATTTAGATTTTACCAATAATATATTTAATTAAGAACGTAACAAATACTTACGGCATCTATATTTTCGACTCCAAATTCCTTCACGGAATTTATAATATCGTCCATAAACTTTAGCGCGTAGTAGCCGCAGTCAACGGAAGAAGGAGGTTGTTGAAAGCACTAAGAGAAAATAGAAGTTAGTGTCAAAAACGGTTAAAAACGCATAAAATCGCAACATAACACATAAATTCTAGAATATGACTATGATTTTCAATTCTAACAACTTCTACACAATAATATATACCAAATATTGTTGTGTGCCAAGTTTCGTGCAAAACAAACAAAGTTTGAGCTACTTTACGCGCGGAATTGACAAAAACGCTTAAAAACGCAAAAAATCGCAACTTAACTTCTAATTTCTAGCATAAGACTATTATTATCAATTCTAACCATTTCAACACAATAATATATGCCAAATAGTGTTGTGTGCCAAGTTTCGTGCATAACAAACCAAGTTTGAGTACTTTACGCGCGAAATTGACAAAAACGCTTTAAAACGCATAAAATCGCAACTTAACTTCTAATTTCTAGCATATGACTATTATTATCAATTCTAACCATTTCAACACAATAATATATGCCAAATAGTGTTGTGTGCCAAGTTTCGTGCATAACAAACCATGTTTGACCTACTTTACGCGCGAAATTAACAAAAACGCTTAAAAACCCATAAAATTGCAACTTAACTTCTAATTTCTAGCATATGACTATTATTATCAAGTATAACCATTTCAACACAATAATATATGCCAAATAGTGTTGTGTGCCAAGTTTCGTGCATAACAAACCATATTTGACCTACTTTACGCGCGAAATTGACAAAAACGCTTAAAAACGCATAAAATCGCAACTTAACTTTTAATTTCTAGCATATGACTATTATTATCAAGTCTAACAATTTCAACACAATAATATATGCCAAATAGTGTTGTGTGCCAAGTTTCGTGCATAACAAACCATGTTTGACCTACTTTACGCGCGAAATTGACAAATTAAAACGCGAAATTGACAGCATCAAACTAGTGACCAGACCACCTTGCACGACACGTGGAGACCAAACCTATGCATCCAGGACCTAGGCTAAAGTGGAAATGTAATCTTGGTACTTGGATCTAGCTATCAAGGTCCTAAAACCATTCTAACAATCCCCGTGGACTCCTAGAAGCTGAGCCGAAGGAGGGCTGGTCGACAGTTTGCTAGATCAGAATTTTGTTTAAGTGTTTGTGGTTGTTTCGTGTTCTTTTCATGATCATTTGTAGTTTTTGACTGTGTCATTAATCAAAGCTTACGCACAACATTAATCCTTGCATAACCAAGGCCTTAATCAGCCCCGGTTTCGCATCAAAACCAAGTTTGAGTACTTTACGCGCGAAATTGACAAAAACGCTTAAAAACGCATAAAATCGCAACTTAACTTCTAATTTCTAGCATATGAATATTATTATCAATTCTAACCATTTCAACACAATAATATATGCCAAATAGTGTTGTGTGCCAAGTTTCGTGCATAACAAACCATGTTTGACCTACTTTACGCGCGAAATTCACAAAAACGCTTAAAAACGCATAAAATCGCAACTTAACTTCTAATTTCGAGCATATGACTATTATTATCAATTCTAACCATTTCAACACAATAATATATGCCAAATAGTGTTGTGTGCCAAGTTTCGTGCATAACAAACCATGTTTGACCTACTTTACGCACGAAATTGACAAAAACGCTAAAAAACGCATAAAATCGCAACTTAACTTTTAATTTCTAGCATATGACTATTATTATCAAGTCTAACCATTTCAACACAATAATATATGCCAAATAGTTTTGTGTGCCATGTTTCGTGCATAACAAACCATGTTTGACCTACTTTACGCGCGAAATTGACAAATAAAAACGCGAAATTGACAGCATCAAACTAGTGACCAGACCACCTTGCACGACACGTGGAGACCAAACCTATGCATCCAGGACCTAGGCTAAAGTGGAAATGTAATCTTGGTACTTGGATCTAGCTATCAAGGTCCTAAAACCATTCTAACAATCCCCGTGGACTCCTAGAAGCTGAGCCGAAGGAGGGCTGGTCGACAGTTTGCTAGATCAGAATTTTGTTTAAGTGTTTGTGGTTGTTTCGGTTCTTTTCATGATCATTTGTAGTTTTTGATTGTGTCATTAATCAAAGCTTACGCACAACATTAATCCTTGCATAACCAAGGCCTTAATCAGCCCCGGTTTCGCATCAAAACCAAGTTTGAGAACTTTACGCGCGAAATTGACAAAAACGCTTAAAAACGCATAAAATCGCAACTTAACTTCTAATTTATAGCATATGACTATTATTATCAATTCTAACCATTTCAACACAAGAATATATGCCAAATAGTGTTGTGTGCCAAGTTTCGTGCATAACAAACCATGGTTGACCTACTTTACGCGCGAAATTGACAAATAAAAACGCGAAATTGACAGCATCAAACTAGTGACCAGACCACCTTGCACTACACGTGGAGTCCAAACCTATGCATCCAGGACCTAGGCTAAAGTGAAAATGGAATCTTGGTACTTGGATCTAGCTATCAAGGTCCTAAAACCATTCTAACAATCCCCGTGGACTCCTAGAAGCTGAGCCGAAGGAGGGCTGGTCGACAGTTTGCTAGATCAGAATTTTGTTTAAGTGTTTGTGGTTGTTTCGTGTTCTTTTCATGATCATTTGTAGTTTTTGACTGTGTCATTAATCAAAGCTTACGCACAACATTAATCCTTGCATAACTAAGGCCTTAATCAGCCCCGGTTTCGCATCAAAACCAAGTTTGAGTACTTTACGCGCGAAATTGACAAAAACGCTTAAAAACGCATAAAATCGCAACTTAACTTCTAATTTCTAGCATATGACTATTATTATCAATTCTAACCATTTCAACACAATAATATATGCCAAATAGTGTTGTGTGCCAAGTTTCGTGCATAACAAACCATGTTTGACCTACTTTACGCGCGAAATTCACAAAACGCTTAAAAACGCATAAAATCGCAACTTAACTTCTAATTTCTAGCATATGACTATTATTATCAATTCTAACCATTTCAACACAATAATATATGGCAAATAGTGTTGTGTGCCAAGTTTCGTGCATAACAAACCATGTTTGACCTACTTTACGCGCGAAATTGACAAAAACGCTTAAAAACCCATAAAATCGAATTTGTGTACCTTTCTTGCTATCCATTTTGGAAATGTGGCTCTGGATGTAGATCCCATTTGTCCACGCACTCTTTTCATTGCGCTGAAACGCATGGGAAAAGTAATACCATTTATATATATATATAACACTTAATTAAATCAAATTGGTAAAATAATTAATATTACGTACGCATTCAACAATGCTTTGAATCTTGTGTTGCGAGGTGGGTTGTTAGGTTTTTGTAATGAATCGAAGACGTGCACGGTGTTCGTTAAAGGACATATGGTCAAAAGTATCCAATGCAAACTACAAACACAAATTTAAAATCAACAAATTAGAGATTAGGTGACTTTAAAAATCAAAAGATAAGTTCAATTTCAAAAATAAAACTTACTCTTCCCAATATGGAGCCAGAATGAATGTGTGTTTAGATGCAAGGGAATTAGTCAAAGCAGTCTCAATGTATGCTCTGACGACATCTGGATCATTTCTACATTTACTACCCGAAATCGTCTCCGGACAAAACCATCCAATTTTTATTGGAGGTTCGCAAGAATTTACCTCCTCGTAAACCGCACTAAACTCACAAATAAGAGAATTTTGTTAGTAATTCGATCATTAAAACAATTAAACAACAATGCCTAACTTGTAAGATAATGAACATCACCTCATGTAGACATGGAAAAGAGCTACGTTCAGCATCTCTCCTCTCAAAAATTGCCCGATGTCACTAGGACCAATAATTACATACGGGTCTTCTGAAAAGCAGTATTGCTCCTTCAGCAGGGGCAACATGATTGGGTCCTCCTCACTTATGCGAGATGCACAATAATGCAGCCATTTGCAATCTTGAGAGAGATCTTTTAGCTCCTCATCAGTCAAAATTGGAGTGCTTGGCATCGACTTTGACCCAGTCGACACCTTTACTGAGGAACCGACCTCTCTACAAGATCCCTTTGGACTCTTTTGCTATTTCAATTTATACAATTAAATTAGTGTGAGCATGCAATTAAAAAAATAAAAATAAATAAGGTACAAATGATTCTTACCATGTTAGTGAATCGGACCCAAGCATATGGCCATGTGACGAAACTACCTAGGGCGTCTGATAGTTTCTCAAGGCTCCATGCTGGCATTGGAATTGGGAGTGAGAAATCTTCAAACCCCTTTACAATAGTCTCCACGGCCACACTGATGTGGCCACTTGTAATAGGCACTGAATGCACTGTTTGGCCCTCTTTATTTGGCTGTGCCATACCATATGCAACCTCAGTTAAGTCGCCATCACTAGCAACACCTAACTGAGCCAGCAAAAGAGAACAAGGAGTCGCCTCCTGAAAATTGTGTCGTTTAGTATAATAAGCATCATAATAAAATTTTAATTACGCGTTGCAATTTAAATTAAAAAGTGCTTATATATTTAAAACTATGTACCTGTAGCACTGACACCGGATTTGGCTCCGGATTTTGAGCAACGGGGGTATTAGTAAAGAGCTGGGGTGCTACGGGGGTAATGGGCTCGGGTGTTGGCTCGACCAAAGCGTTAGAATCCCCATGTTGACTTCCCTGATCCTCGACAATCAGGTTTGCCAAGTCCACAATGGGTGCACCCATCTTTTGCAAAACGGTGGCCACCTTCGCGAGAACGTCCTTCGTAATCTCCGCTCGGAGGGTAGCTGCTTCTTCCCGCAGTGTCGTTCGGGATTGAGTAGCAACACACTCTTTGCCGAATGCCTTCTGTAATCCCACGCGGACGCCTCCTTTTCCGACTACCCGCCCACTGTGGTCTTTCCCTAAGACCATATGCAATGCGTCAACATTGCCTTTTGGGGTGAACTCCCCCGTAGCTTCTTTTTCCTTCCAGCCCATCTGTTCAAATAAAAAGTGACATATATAGTAATTAGTATAAGTACATCAAAGCCAAAGAATACAAAACAAATGAAGAATATACTTAAGAATTTCAAAACTCACCACAGCATCAGCAACCTTCTTCGTTCCCGGATCATTAATGGTAAATTTACCACTTGCATCTCGGGAATGAAGCCCGCAATACCAATCACGCACCCGATCTCCAGCAAGAGTATGTACGGATGCGGAGGTAGTCGTAGATGAGGGTGTGGATGAACTTTGATTGGGGTATAAACCCGCATCCACCCACTCTTTTCGGACCTCATCGTACGTTTTCTGGCCTTCCTTCATGTCTAGAGGTGGGAAGTCCAATAGGCTTTGCCATGGCCAAATACTCGGCTATAAAGTTACTAATCTCATCGCTCACAGTGCCTTGAATCATACTCCCCTCGGGTTGTGCTGGATTCCTCACCTTGTTTTGTAAAACACCCATGTGTCTTTCAAAAGGATAACACCACCTTAAAAAAACTGGACCCAAAAGTTTGATCTCACGAACGAGATGGACAATAAGATGAACCATTATGTCAAAGAAAGAAGGTGGAAAATACATCTCAAACTTGCATAAAGTTACAATCACGTCGAGTTGAAGTGCATCAAGTTTAAAGGGATCAAGAACTTTACTACAAATTGTGTTGAAGAACGAACATAGCTCGGTAATAGCATATCTCACATGTTTTGGCAGTATTCCACGGATTGCAATTGGTAAGAACACTTGCATCATTACATGGCAATCGTGAGATTTCATGCTTCCCAACTTCAGCTCACCATTTAGGCTAACAAATCTCTTCATGTTGGATGAGTACCCAGACGGAACCTTAATGCCATACAAACACTCACAAAATGTCCGCTTCTCTGCTTTGGACAATGTGTAGCAAGCTGGAGGCAAATAAACTTTGTCATTAAGCATCTTCTTCTTACTGCCACCAACTTCATCATCAGCTCTATTTCTTTTCTTACTCACCTTAACATGTGCCCACAACTCCGGACGAAGACCCTTACATTCAAACCAATCTCGCACGGCCCTAACATCTTTTGTCTTACCCGGAATGTTCATGAGAGTCCCGAGTATGGCATCGCATACATTTTTCTCTATATGCATAACGTCAAGACAATGCCTAACCTGTAGATCTCTCCAATATGAAAGCTTCCAAAAGATTGATTCTTTTTTCCATAATCGGCCTTCACCTCCTTGCACTTGCCCCGTTTTACCAAATACAGTCTCAACTCCCTTAACCTGTTCATAAACCTCATAACCGGTCAACGGTCGACGAGCTACACGGTCCTCAACCTCCCCATTGAACAACTTCTTCTTCTTACGATATTGGTGGTCTCGTGGGAGGAACTTTCGATGGTGCATGAATACGTGTTTGCACTTAGGAATCCACGTGGATTCCATGTCATTGATACATATCGGGCATGCTTTCTTCCCTTTGTTCTTATACCCCGATAAGTTGCCATATGCCGGAAAATCATTAACGGTGCATAAAAGCATTGCACGCAAGGTGAACTCCTCATTAGCATATGCATCAAACACTGAAACGCCTTCATCCCACATCTTTCTCAAATCCTCAACGAGAGGTGCAAGATACACATCTATGTCATTTCCAGGTTGTTTAGGACCCGAGATAAGAAGCGAAAGCATTATGTACTTACGCTTCATACACAACCAAGGTGGCAAATTATAGATCACTAAAAGTACCGGCCATGTACTATGTTGAGAACTAAGATTGCCGAACGGGTTCATTCCATCCGTACACAGTCCGAGCCTTAAATTACGAACCTCATCCCCAAAAGTCTTATGCAACCTATCAATACTCTTCCACTCCGGAGAATCAGATGGATGTGTGAGCAAGTGACCTTTCTTCACCCTATCTGCATGTCACCTCAAATTTAACGCATCTTTCTTTATAGAAAACAAGCGCTTGAATCTAGGTATTATTGGAAGATACCACAATACCTTAGCCGGGGGCCCTTTAGCATCCCGAGCCCCTTTACGCTTGTAGCGCGATAACCCACACCTAGGACACTCTTCTAAGTTCTCGTTTTCATTCCGATACAACACACAATCATTCGGACACACATGAATCTTCTGGTACTCTAAGCCGAAAGGACACATGAGCTTTTTGGCATAATATGTCGACTTTGGAAGTTCATTTCCCTCAGGAAGCATCTCACCTAACGCTTCTAATAACATTGTGAAACTAGCGTCACTCCAATTGAACTTTGACTTAATGTTGAAAATTGTCAACACTGCTGTTAGTTTGGTGAACTTTGTACATCCAGGGTACAAAGGCTTTTGAGAAGCCTCTGTCAACAAGTCAAAAACACGAGGACGTTTTCCTAACTCATCCTCGACTCCCTCCATCATCTCATCAACACGATCCACATCCTCATCGACATTCTCTTCATCTGTCTCATACCCATCAACATGATCTACTACATCCTCATTGACATCGGCCACATTATTGACGTCCTCAACAACGCTTTTCTCTTTGTAAACTCCCTCCTCACCATGCCAAACCCAAACATGATATTGAGGCCTAAACCCACGTCGAAGTATGTGCTCCCTAAGGATATCAACACTATCTACCTTTGATACATTGCCACAACTGACACATGGGCAATAAAAACCAACTCCCCCCGTCCTAACTTGATGTTCAACCGCAATACTATAAAATTCTAATACGCCATCAATAAATTCCGACGATTCAATGCTTCCATACATCCAAAAACGATCGTTTGTCATCCTAATTAGTGTGATTAATTGATTCAAAACAAAACAATAATTAATAATATTCATATAAAAACAATAAAAATTAATAATTAATAATGGTTTTTAAGATTGTTAATGATGACTTCAATTATACTATAAAAAGTGATCATTTTAAACTTGTAGGTGATTACTTTATAACTATAATTGGTCACTTTAGAATTGCTACAAATTATTTGAAGGTACTTAAACTCTTTGATTATAATAATCTTTCTAAAAATTTTTAAAAAAATAATAATATATATACTAGTATTATTTATCAACTAGGAGTATTATTATTTTGTATTAACTATAATAGAAATAACATGAAAAATAAGAATGCAATATTAATATTTTCATATTAAAATTTCACCTATTTCCCTAACCCTCAAGCAAATAAATACAATCATTAAAATACAAGATACTCACTTCAATTCAAAACAATTATTTCATTTATGTAAGATTTCATTACTTTAATTCTCTATATCAGAATAAGAACAACAAGATTTCATTACTCAAGCAAATAACTATAATTCTCTTTTTATCTTCTTCATGACTGCCCTTTTTTATTTGATGGTTTTATTGATTGTTTGATTGAGTTTACAACAACAAGAACAACAAGATTATATTCGATTTTTTACAACAAGAATAAGCAACAAGAACAACAACGTAACAAGATTTTTTACAAGAACAGCAACAACAAGAAGATGAACAGAAACATAATTATATTCGATGAACAGCAACAAGAACAGCAACAAAATTCGAAGTAGGTTTATGAAAATTCGAAGATGAACAAGCCAACAAAATTTTGGTTTCAAACGGTCATATAAAAAAGAGAAATAATACCTTAATTCGTGAGTTTTGAAGATGAACAAGCAAATGCCTTTGGTTTCAAACGCTTTAGAAGAATGCACACACACGCAGATGAACAAGCAAATGCACGAAACAGCAAGCAAACGTTTGTGAAGATTATGTGTTCGAAGTTTATGAAGATTCTAAGTTTGAAGTTTATGAAAAAATAAACAAGAACGGTTTTTATTTTCAATGGAGAAGATGATGAAGTTTGAGTATATGTAGAACGAAGACTGCTGTGCGTGTTTTATGAAGAAAAACAGTATATTTCTTTGTGGTTAATGAAACAGAAAGCTTAAAGGTTTTATGAAAATTAACGTTGAGAATTGGGCGCCATAAAATAAGCTACTTGCTGCGGGCCCATCAATAACCGCAGCAATTAGGGTGGATGAGTAAGGGTTATTTGCTGCGGGCCACTCAATAACCGCAGCAATTGAGCTTGCAAGTGATTATTTGCTGCGGTTAGGTCCAAAAACCGCAGCAATTGTTTGGCTTTTTTTTTATTTCATTTCCTATTTATTGCTGCGTATATACAATAACCGCAGCAAATAATAAGCAGCAAATACGTTTTTTTCCACTAGTGCTTGCTGCATGAGTTTCTTTTGTGATTCCATGCTTCTTTGCCAAATGTTTGTTAAAAGATCCCGTACCACCACCTAACACGTATTCACAAAACACAATAAATAAATTTTTATAAAATAGGAATATATAATGTATGTATAAAAAACTTAAAAAGTATTTACCTCTGGCGAAATTGTATGAAACTAAGGGCTTTACTCCTTGACTTTCACAAATTTGACAAGTGCATAAGAAAATATCTGGATTCTAGGTTGGTTCTTTTGTGAAATACGACCACACATGTGAAACAGCTCCACTAAGAGGTGGCATTGCCGGAAAAGGTTGTCTTACTGGTTCATCTTCATCTAAATAAATAATTTAAAATTATAAAACTATAATTAAATAAATAAATAATTTAAAATTTAATTAATTTGAAGAATAAAATTATAAAACTAACCGATAGTTTCGAAATTGACTCGTTTACCACGAGCTTCTCTTTGTTGTTGTTGTTCTCCTTGTTCTTCATGTGATCTTGTTGATGACTGTCGAGATATATGTATCCCAATAGGGGTCATTGGTACCTCTTCTTGTTCTTCTTCTTCATCAATTTGTATTTCTCTTTCTACTTCTTCTGCATAATTATGTAATTCTGGGTCGTACCCTTCTGGATAATTTGGTTCATAATTATAATTACTAATGGAAGGTGTTGTTGATACCGACGGAGTAGAAGTGGCCTTTCTTTTGGAGGAGCTCGAACCTCCCAATGATTTTGCCACTTTAGTAACTTTTTTTGAGGCTTTTTTCAAAAATAAAGACATGATTGATGATATTGATAATTAAAAGACTAATTATGTAATTAAGAGAATAATTGCGTAATTAAAGAATTAAGTAGAGAGAGTAGGAGAAGAGATGAGTTGTGAATGAAAATGATTGAAAGTGATGGGTATTTATAGGGGAAAATGCAACGGCTCTCTAACGGATAGTTTTGGCGGTTCCGGTTCCATGGAACCGTTGAGCCGGTTCAACCGGACCGGTCCCGGTTCCGGTTCCGGTTCCATGGAACCGTTGGACCGGTTCACCCGAGCCGGTTCCGGTTCCAAACCGCAGTTTTTTAGGTCCGGTTCATGAAGTATTTTTCAGGCGGTTTCACGGTTCCGGCAACTTTTTTCCGGCGGTTTCACGGTTTCGCGGTTCGGAACCTGTTGCAAACGGTTCCGGTTCCGGTTTCGGATCCGGTTCCAAGCGGTTCGGGACCGGTTCGGTTCCGGGTAACCCGCCCCGTGGCCATGCCTAGTCTCATCATATCATTTGTAGTCTGAAAAGTGGCCTATCCAGAGTTTCAGAAGGCACCAACTAATCAACGAAATTTGTTTGTAAAATTAACAACTAATTTTTTTATTTTTGCAAAATGACAAGTACAAGCAAAATAAATTTATGAAACTTATGATCTTATTCTTAAAAGAATTTCTCGTAATTAATAATGTTTTCGAATAATAGAATGCTAGTAATTAAGATCTATCTTAATCATATGCAATATCTGAATTAATAACAATTTGAACTTATTTATTAAATTCATTCCTCTTTATTCAAAATAATATAACTAAAGAAAAAGTTAAATATACTCTAAAAATAATGTGTATGTTGTAAACAAATAGTGGATTGATCAATTATAATGCACGTTCTTTATTGACGTCGTCTCACTGTGAAACGGCCTTAATTGGGTCAGCCAAAACTATTTTAAAAAAAATTACTTCTTGTACAAGTGTGAATTTAGCTTTCATTGATTTTTTTAATTTTTTAACTAATGGGCTGCTTGTATGAATCCGTTTCACAGTAAAACAATCTTCACAGTAAAACAATCTCATACAAGACTTGGTAAAATTTTAAATACGATACATCATAAAAGGAAATGAAACAAGACTTCAGTATTAATTTTACACTCTTACTTTAACCAATAAAAAAAGTCTATTTTGAAATTTTTTTAAAACAAAAAAGTATAGGGGCACGTATTCCCTTAGGCCCCAAAGTGCATCTGCCACTCTGTGTGAACCACCATTATCCTAACGCTAAACCATCACAGTTCCACCCTGCTGCTATAACATTGTGAATGCTAAAACCTAAAAGTAAATTCAAATTGAAGATGAAATCGTCAAAATTATTCGAAAATAAATAATAGATAAGACTATTTATAGCAAATTAATTGAAAATTTTCTTTTTTCGAAAATAATAATAATAATAATAATAATAATAATAATAACATAAATTCTTATAAGAGTATATTGGATCAGTCCATAAAAAAATATAAAATAAAAATAAACATTAAGCTGCAGTAAACTACACGTGAAAAATGTCAAAGAGTCTCTTAAAAGACTAGCTATAATAATATAATAATAGATTAATAATAATAATAATAATAATAATAATAATAATAATAAACAATAGTAAAATTTTAGTACAACGCTAATCACTATTACGAGTACTTCTAATATTTAATTTACCATTTTAATATTTAATTTACCGGTATCCAATAAAAAAAAAAGGGAATAAATTTTTTTCTTTCAAAAAATATTTTGGGTTGGAATAATTAAGAACAATAAGAAAAAAGAGAATCCCAAATCTCTGTAAAAACATCAAGAATAACACTATGATGATAAGGAGAATTCAAAGAAAGAAAACAATGTAAAAGCTCTTCCAATTCTTTAGCTCCAAATATTTGCTTCTCAATTATCATTTCCTCCATTGATGTCCTAAAATCATTGTAAGGATCACTTGAACTCTTCACCACTGCATATGTATCCTTTACATCACCCTCCATTGCCACCCCTCCAACTTCAACCATTACCTTTTCTTCTCTCTTGGGCCTTGCCCTTCTGGTTCTGGGTCTACCCCGGGTTCGGGTCCGGGTCTGGGTCAAGTTTGAATGATCAGAATCAGAAGAAAAAGAGATTGATTTAGAGGAAAAAGACATAGACTTTAAAGAGAATAAAGTCTCCTTTTCCTCCCCTTCCCTTTCATCATCACTACTAAACCAAGCACCATTTTCAGTTTCATTCGAAGAAGAGTATATGAATTGATTAGGGTTTGCATTCTTCTTCAAATTTATGAACTGGGTATTTTTATTTTTCTTTTTCTTTGTTTTTCTCCCCTGTTTTTGAGAAAACAGAGGAAAAGCAGGGGAAGCAGGAGGACAACGCCGGCCACCGGAAACTTGCATAGAAGGTGACAATATTGTGTATTTTCCGGCTAATTTCCGGCAAGAAAAAGGATTGCCAGAAATAATACAATTTTCTCTAACCATTTGGTCAAAAGTTTCAGGGCATCTAGGTTTACAATGCATCATTGAGGAACATGATGGTGTTTGTTTGGGTCTTAAAACAGGGGAATTAAAAGGGTTAGCTTCATTTTTAGCTCTTTCTATCAATGGAGATTGAAGAAAAAGAGTATTTTCTTGGGTAAAGATTGGATTTTGATGATCAATAACTTCAGATAGGTTTTGGGTTTTGCAAGAAGTGAAAAATTTTGGGATTTTTAGTTTGAATTTGATTTCCTTCTCCATTTTAGAGAGAACAAAATATATGAGAGCTTATTAGGGGGAAAATATAGGAGGATTGAAGGGAGGATCTTGTGGATTAAATAGAGGGAAAATCAAAAGGTGATTTTTCTTGAAAATCTAACAAGGTCAATTTCCTTTTTATAATATTTAAAGAAAAAAAAAGAATTCAACCTAGAGAGATGGAAACCCCATTTTTAAATGATGTTGATTATTTATGGGCATGTAGGTTATGGGTATTTTTTTTTTTGGCAAATATAGTGCTACGGCCTACGTTTGTTAATAATTGCTATTGGTTCATTTTTCATTTCCTAGTCGGTGCGGCTTCTATCACCATCCACACTTAAAAATTTTCCAAAATTTGTTTTGTTCTTGTATTTTATTGAATGTTGATGGTGACAATACTTGTTTTATTTTAAAAACTTGTCATGTAGTAGTGCTTATTGGAGTCATATGGTAAGTAGTCTAAATTATTTGAATATAAAAAGTTAAAGTAAAAAAATTGAAAATATAATTTTTCATAAAAAACCTATGATTAAGTTGTGAAGATTTTATACATATTAGTCCTAAAATACTTTACTTCTTAACTATTTATACATTTTAAGTTAGTGAATACTATACTTTTAATATATATATATATATATATATATATATATATATATATATATATATATATATATATATATATATATATATATATATATATATATATATATATATATAGATTCTTATGTTAAGTCTAGCAACTATTAATGTAGAGTCAATCATTTTCAATTAGGTATACATTTTAATGACAATGTACAATCCTAAAGAAGAGAGCTTCGAACGAAAATTTGAAAAAAATAAGATTATTTAACAATTTTATTCCAAAAATAAGTTTCGGAAAAACTTTATTCTCAAAATAAGTGTCCTTGCCTTTAAACCTAGACTTGGTGTAAACTCGCTCTTACTAACAGCGAAATAAAGCAAATGGTCAAAAAATTACTCAAGGGTCTAGTCGTTGTTAGTAACAGCGACTTAAGTAGTTGACTGGTCAACTCATATGTCGCTGTTACTAACAGCGACTTAATGCGAGTTAAATTTTCCAGTTCTTCTTCCTCCTCATTTCTGTTTACTTCCTCATTGAAGCTTCGAGATCTCGCTCTTCTTTCCACCTTTAAAATCAACTTCAATCCTTCAATTAATCTCATCAAATTCTTAATTTCTACTACTAATTAATTCTGTCATCTTCCTATGTTCACTTAAGGTACTATTTATTTGTGTTTTTTTCCATTTTCTAAAATTAGGGTTCACAAAATGTTCATGAACTTTCATATAAATGCAGGTTCTTAAACTTGCAATTTACTACTTCTTGTTGATCTACAGCTTATTAAGGTACGTTTTTTTTATAAATTTTTTATTTCTTGTTGATTTTAAAATGTATGTCATTTATAGTGGTCATATAATATCAAATTCTATGAATATGTCAAATGTACTTGTTATTTGCCATGATCTTCATATTGAGGTTGTTTGTTCATGAATTTAATGTAGAAAATGTTTTAGTTTAATGTAGAGAATGTTTGAATGCGAACCCTAAATTTGAGTTTAATTTAGAGAATGTTTGAATGCAAAGCTTAAATTTAATCAATGTTGTTATGTAGTATATATTTATGAACTTGATGGTGATGTTGATTTTGTACATATTGTTGTAGAAATAGCTTCAATTCGTGTGACTGTTGTATGCTTTTGGAATGATTCAATTCGATCAAGTAGTAGCAACATTAAGTATGTTGGGGGAAGACGTAAACTGTTTGCATGCAACTCAAACATGGATTTGAATGAATTTAAACATCTTATATGCTCTAAGATTGGCATTGACACTACAAAAAGTAATGTTAATGTAAGTTTTAAGTACAATATGAGTGGAGATTTTTAGCTTTTCCGGTTGAGGATGAGGAGGCTATAGATGCAATGTGGGAGTACTCAAAGTCTATGATGTTTGATAACAAGGATGCATTGTTGGATGCTGTTAGGCTGTATCATATTCGTAGGAACGTTGAGTACCGAACTGAGACTTCAAATTAAACCGTGCTCACCTTGAAGTGTAAGAGAGGGTGTGCTTGGAGGCTTAGGGCTAGGAAGAGCTCCTATTCACCTTCATGGGAGATTGTTACATATAAAGGGAAGCATGGGGGTTGTATATTAAGTTCTGAAAATGTGTCAGCTGGACACATTCATTTGATATCTTCCGTGACTAACAATCTTATTAGAAATTGTGTTCCTGAAGACCCATCAATTAAGGTCTCTGTAGTGCGACAAATGGCGAAAGACCAATTTGGTGTCGAAGTGACTTATAAGCAGACATGGTGTGCTAAACAGCAAGTCCTTCTCTCCATCTATGCGACATGGGAAGATTCTTGTCCTCTCCTTCCACGCTTCTTGAAAGCAATGCAAGTTTTTAACCCTGAGACTGTAGTTGAGTGGTTCTTTAAAAAAGATAATGATGTTGTTGTGTACGTTCGTCCTAGTATTAGAACTTTCCAACGTGTATTTTGGGCTTTTAAACCTAGTATTGAGGGGTTCAAGTATTGCAAACCCCTTATTGCCATTGACGGAACACATTTGTATGGTAAGTATCACCATACGTTGTCAACTGCGATTGCTCAAGATGGGAACAAGGGAATTGAAATAGACTACATTTAATAAAGCTTAATTATAAATTTATTAAGCTGATTGGGGTTATTAAGTAAGTTAATTCGAGTAATAATATTATTATTTTGATAATATTGACTCAAGTATTTCATTTGTTAACATTTTCAAGAAAGAGGTATATTTTATTTAATGTATAAAATTTATATAAAGAATACTTCGATAAAAGTGTATTTTGATTATATTTTATTAATTGATTACTATCTTATCTTTATAAAAATAAATTTAAATAAAGTATTGAAAAATAAATTCCTAAATGCAATCCTTATTCATACTACCAATTACTTATTTCATAAATTGCATATTATACCCTTACAGCATGTCTTATATAAGAGTGTCTTATGATGAGACGACTTTAATAAAATTTAATGGGTCAAAGCTAAAAATGAACCCATTCTTACCTCAATCTAACCGACATACCCTTAATCCCTCATACAAAACCCATGGCTCCCAATCCCTCTCTTCCCTCTTCTCTCATGTCCCACTCCCCTCACCCACAGCTGGCGGCACAACCAAGCCCAGCCACGAGTTCCACCACCAACAGCAACCACTTCTCCCTCTCCCACGAGCAACCGCAGCGGGCTAGCCTTCCCACGTGCTGCCGCCTGTAGCAAGGCTGCAGACCACTCCAGCCGCCAGCATTAGAGGCTGGGACAACCGATTTTGGCCCCTTCTTCCGGCCAGTTTTGGTCCTTTGCACCACCACGAGGACCACCTATCTCTTGGTCCACTTCTTAGTCTCACTCTTTGTAAGCCATCTTTTCTTTTCTCTAATTAATTTTCTAGTTTTAATTGGAATTTTATTAAGTTTATGAGTTTAATGTTGGTTTTGAGTTACTTTCATTGAATCTTTTGTGGGTAAGAGTTTAGTTGATGAATTGAACATATTTATGATTTAGGGGTTGAAGTATGATTAGAAATTATGGGTTGTGTGTTGATTGTGTATTAATTTGGTTTAATCTTATCACGGGTAATAGAAATGGTGTTATCTTTGAACATGAAATAATTGGGGATTTTGTGACTCAAATTGAAGTTCAATATTGAAAGTTGAAAGGTCCTTCAATGGTGATTGAGGTAACCCACAAACTATTCTATTTAAGTATTAATTGAATGTTTTAAAGTAGTTCAGTATTTGTGGATTTAATTTGGGTCTTTGATTCAAATTTAAGTATCAACTTGAATTTAAGATGAGTATATGGATTCAATTAGTAATTGAGTTATTTTTAGTGTTGATTAGAATTGGTTATTTGGGTTATTTGGTTTCTAGTATAAAATTTAGTATTTGGATATTGAAATTTCAGCTCAAAAACTAAGCATTCTGGTTTGGCCATTTTCAGGTTAATTGTGATTGTTTCTAGGTTCTGGTGTCTTCATAAGATTTGTAGAACTCCGAGTCGCGGTCGCTTGAGCACTTGAATCGGCCCAAAATGAGTTCGTATGAGAGATTTATGTCCAAAATACTAATAGGGTGTCCTGATATGGTACTAATACGGAATTTATAAAGTGGGATTAGAAACTATGAAATAAATTGGATGTTTAAGGTTATTTATTTGATATTTGAGATTAAGTTAGGGTTATTACTCTTTCTTTATTGATTTTTATTGTTGAGTTATGTTTCTTATTTGATTAATATGGATGTTTGGTTCAAGTATAAATTTGGGAACATAAGTATCAATTGGGTATTGATTAGTTGATATATTTGGATATGATAAGTTGGATATTGGGATTTAAGATTTGTGTAAAATTAGTTAAATTCCATTGATAGTAACTTAAGCTTTTACATGTTGATGGTTGATGATGAATTGATTGGATTAATTATTGATTGTTATTCATGGCATAGAAAGGTAACCTACGAGCAAGCTACTATCTTTTAAATTTAATTCAAGTATTTCAAAGTTTAAGTTATGGTTTATAAGGTGTGGTATTACTGCTATTGATATTTGAGCAAAATTGTATAATTTTTGGTGTTCGTAACTTTGGACTTTTAACTTTGTTTTGACCTTGTTTCTAGTTCTTGGTCAAAATTATGTTTTGTATGTTCACAATTTTATAAATATGAGCTTTTCAATATTGTACTATGAAAATGAGTTATGATTCTTGATTTTAAAGAAAATCAAGAGACTTATTGATTCGTTTTATATTAAAATGTTCGACATTGAAAAATGTTCGTTTTTGGGAATTGGCAACGGATATTTATATCTGGTTTATTGTGAAATCCTATAGCTTGATAATAGGTAATGGTTATTCGGATCAGTCTCGAGCCCTCGATCCCGTTTCGTTCTTGCAAGAACCGTATTTTCGGTGATGACGATCACCCGTGTTCTCAGGATTTAGATCAAGCCTACTTCCTGACCGTCCATATATTCCCACGTATTAAAGTGCTGTTAAATTATTGATTTAATATGAGTTTTGAATAAATACGTTTGGTACATAAAGTTTTGTTTGTTTCGGAAATGTATCATATTTTTCATTTGCCGTATTGTTTCGCTATTGACTTGTAAAGTAATAGCCGCATTTTGATTTTCGCTATTAACTTGTAAAGTTATAGCTGTATTTTGATTTGTTATGAACTAAAGGTTCATAGCCGTATTTATGTCGATACCAAACGGTCTTCTAAAAGAGTTTGGATTTGGAAAAAATAATGTTTATAAATGGTTACCAAGTGAACAAGGAATTTGATTGGAGATGTTTGTTAATGAATTTTATATAAATGTAATAGTTGTTTTGGATTACTCAACAATTCAATTGTTGACACTTTTTGATGGGGCCTATCTCTTACGGGGAATAGATCCACTTTCAGGTTGCCAACTTTAGTGCGGATGGATGCACTGCTCCTTTATGTGTCATGTGTTGCGATAGCGAGGACATCGTTTTTGGAAAGTTAACTTATAATGATATTTTGACAAATCATGTGTTGTAAAATTTTTTTTAAAATTTAGATATTTTATAATGTATTAACTTAGTTTATAACTGCGTTGTAAGTCTTTGTATTACAGTTATGTAAAGTTTTTAAATACTCTGATATTGGTTGCTGTGGCTATCGAGCCACAGGTCGGATTCAGCCCAGACTTCTATAAGTCTTCCACTGTGCTTTGTAAATAATATTGTTATATTGTTTACATTGGTTTGGGCTGTTTCAGGAATCTTCCCGCTTTCCTTTGCTTTGGTGGAGAAAGGATGCATAGCCGCGTGATCTTGGTTTATGGCATGTGTTCGTAAGCATGTGATGCATAGTCCAGGTTTATGTGTTATTTCTGATAGACATGCGGGCATTCTAGCAACCATGGAGGAGCCGAAATGGCAACCTCCAAATGCCCATCATAGGTTTTGCTTGCGGCATTTGTTAAGTAACTTCAACCGTCAAATGGGTAATGTGAAGCTGAAGAAGATGTACGGAAGGACTGCAGAGCAAAGACAACCACATAAGGTTGGCGCCGTTGCCGGGGAACAACGGATTAGTTTAGTGTTTATTTTCTGAGTTTAAATTGATTCTTTTTTCTCTGATTCTGCTTAGGTTAGATCCCCCTCCCCGATCTATTTAACCCTTTGCTTGTAGTTTCTTTTGTTGCATGCAAACCAGACGACAGGGATACGAACTAGTACCTTTTGACCCTGAAATCGAAGCAACAGCAAGAAGACTCAACTCTAGGCAAAGAAGGCGAGGAAACAAGAGAAAGGAAGATTTAACCATGGCTGAAACACCAGAGAAACCCCTCCTGGATTACATCACTCTTGATGCTAGCATTGTCACTACAAGCATTGTGAGGCCAGAGATTTCCGGGAACCAATATGAGATCCGGTCAGCATTTTTCAACTGGATCGCTCAGGACCAATTTCATGGTATTGAGAATGAGAGCCCAACTGACCATATTAATCTGTTTATCGACAAGTGCATGAAACACAAGTACAACAACGTCACCTCCGATCAATTAATGTTAATAGCTTTCCCTTTTTCTCTTGCGGGGGCGGCTAATTAGTGGCTTCGTGAGGAAGAACCCAACTCCATTGCTACTTGGGAGGCTCTGAAAAAGGCATTCTTGCATCGATACTACCCACCCGGAAAAACTTCAAAGTACCGAAATGAGATCTCTACTTTCAAGCAAAAAGACGGGGAATCACTCTATGATGCATGGGAGAGATTTAAAAGTCTAATCAGAAAGTGCCCACATCACAGATTACCGGATTGGATGGTTATTGAGACAGTCTACAATGCTTTGAGGCATGAGATCCAGACATCTTTGGATGCTGCTGCTGGGGGCAACTTCATGATGAAAACACTGACCCAGGCCAAGAAAATTCTTGATGATATGGCCTCAAATTACCACTGGCGAGAACAATCAACTCCAAGGCGAGGTGGTAGGTATGAGGTGGATGCTATTGTTGCTTTGACTAATAATGTACAGGCTTTGACAAGGAAGGTTGAGCAATTGGATGTAGCTGCAATAAATAAAGTCTGTGGTGCTTGGGGCTTAAATGGGCATTCTAGTGTCGATTGCCAACTTCAAGCCGAAGGGGTTGCTGCTGTGGAACAAGTCAATGCCATCCAAAATCAGAATGAGAGACAACAATACAACCCCTACTCCAACACCTTCAATCCAGGATGGAGGGATCATCCAAATTTTTCCTACAAAAACAACAATGCGCAGAATCCCTCATCCTCGTACAACATACCATCGGGTTTCCAACAAAGGCCTCCCTTCCCACCTTAACAACAACATCCACCGAAGTACAACCTTGAGAACTTGATGGAGAACTTTATTGCTACCCAAAGCAAGCAAAATGAATACTTCAACACCTCCATTAATCAGATTTTGGCTCACAACAAAATGATCGACACTCAGATGGCTCAGATGGCTCAACAATTGAGTAACTTATCCATGCAAAAGGGGCAACTTCCGGGAAACACAGAAAGGAACCCAACCACATCCCCACATCAGCAACTCAATGCAATAACTACGAGGAGTGGTAGGACACTTCATTATCCAGCCCCTTAGGTAAAGACTTCACCTATGGTTGTTCCAGCTCCAGGTACTAATGATGATGTTTCTGAAGAAAGGAAAGATGAGCCAGTCAATTCAGACAAGTCCATAACCGCCGGTCGAACTTACACACCACCAGTGCCATTTCCGTCTAGATTGGCACAGGCGAAGCTTGAGCAAAAATATGGAAAATTTCTTCAAGTATTGAGCAAGTTACAGCTCAACATCCCCTTCTTAGAAGCCATTAAGGAAATGCCCTCTTATGCTAAATTCCTCAAGGACATCATTTCCAACAAACGCAAGCTAGAGGAGAGTGTGGTGGAAACTATGAATGGGCAATGTAGTGCTATTTTGGGATGCAAGGTTCCTAAGAAACAAGCTGATCCTAGTAGTTTTACTATCCCGCTAAAGTTGGGGAAAGATGTGTCTGCTGTAGCCCTTGCTGATTTAGGGGCTAGTGTGAGTGTGATGCCATTAACATTATGCAAAAAGATCAATGGCGAGATGAAAGCAACTCGGATGTCTATACAATTAGCCGATCGATCTGTGAGATACCCGGTTGGCATTCTTGAGGATTTCCCCGTCCAAGTTGGTAATTACTTTGTACCCTGCGATTTCGTCATTATGGATATGGAAGAGGATGCTCGCATTCCGGTGATTTTGGGTCGTGATTTTTTAAGGACTACAGCAGCCAATTTTGATGTGAAGAATGGGAAGTTATCACTTGAAATTTTGGGAGAACAGCTGCATTTCCATCTCCCTTCATCCATGGCACATTCTGCCATTGGGGAGACTGTTTATCGGGTGGATGCGATAGTTGATGCTACTACAGAGAGGGAGTGCACACCCTCCATTGTTGATCCACTTTATGCAGCTATTGAAGGCAACTACGAGAAGGATAGGGCCGATGTGATTGAGATGGTCCAAGTTTTAGATGTTGCACCTACATTTGTTCCTACAAAAGCTAAGTTTGAGGACACCCCACCTTGGAAGGTGTCCACCATTGAGGAACGAAAGGAGTGTACTACGCCTCCTCAGGTAGAATTAAAACCCCTCCTTCCTTCTTTGAAGTATGTCTTTCTAGAGGATAATGACACTTACCCTGTTATTGTCAATGCTGAACTCAACGGCACTCAAATTGAGCGATTGCTCACAGTTCTGAAAAAGTATAAGAGTGTTATTGGGTACACTATTGATGACATCAAGGGTATTAATCCCTCATTCTGCACTCATGAGATGTGGTCCCTCTAGTCCTGGAGGTGGTGGTTCGGGCCAGTGATCATTTATTTGATCTTTTGCCAAACACTGCGGACCGTGCTTGGGCTGGCTTGGGGGGGATAATCACTTCCCACTCACTCACTCCCTCATGCAACTGCATAATTTTATCATTTTCGGCATATAGAGTTAGGTTTTATTTCTCGCATGCAAAAAAAAAAAAAAAAAAAAGAAAAAACGTGTTATGGCTTGATGAGAATTGTTGGAATGCCCTGTATATGAGTAACACTGTCTTTTCCCCTAAAATGAATTTTGCAAAATGTTTTGACTGGTATTTTGGCATGTGATACTGTTATTTGGATGTCAGAGGCAAACTGCAGACACTCCTAATTTGTGAACCAGTTAAGTGGCATTTAATTACCTCATGAGCATGAGTAGGTTAGCTGGTGAGTTGGCCTAATCAAATGTGTGTGCATTATGTGCTAGGATGCCCATTAGGGGCTAGACTGATCTTGATTTTGCTTTACTCCTAGAATTTGACTAGATATACCTTGTTGAAAATGATTTTCAGGCTTAGATGTTACTTGAAACCACATGGACTAAAAAGCCACCTTGCACAACTTGACTTTAGGTTTTAGCCCTCTTGAGCTTGAGCCCCTTTTCTTTCAACCCGCATTACTAAAGCTCCACAATCCCAAAATTTCCCCCTCTTACACCTTAGGGTGTGAATCAATTATTTAAGTTTGATGTTGGTTGTTGGTATGGTTACTGATCCATGATGGTAAAATCTCGAGCTTCTTTTAAACTCCTCTGTATATAGACACCCCCAAGTACTATTTCTTTATCCAAAAAAAAAAAAAACTCAACAGAAACAACAAAAAGAATGTGATTTTTGCTTTTAGTTATAAATTAAATAAAAAGGGGTAATATATTGTTCTTTCAGAAGCTCGAAATTTCATTGGTTAAGTTTATTTACGATTGGTTATATGATGTTCATGCTCGAAGTGTGTGTTGTTGCGAGAAAAGAGATTTCACTCCCTACTGTCCCTACTAGGTCTCATACTTTTAGCACGACCAATAACCTTAGCCAACGTTGCTCCCATTATTAGCCTGAATTGATTCTCTTGGTAGTTGAAGTCTATTTCAAAGGAGAAGGATAGCAAAGTTAAAGTGAAAGTCTTTAGAATGTTGTTTGCATTGGAAGAACTTTTTGTCCTTCTAGACACATGAGAGTGAGAGTTGGGAGGGAAACACTGCTGGGGAATAGAAGTAGTCATTTTCACTACTTCGGTGTGTGTAATGAGTTCTAGACTCATCGACAATGGAGTGGTGAGTTGCCCCGTGAGTACCTCCTCATTTGATTTATGATGTGTTTACGATGGCCTTAACTGGTTATCTTTTGGATGAATCGTGAAAGCCTGATTGCGCTATGATAGTCCGGATTGATGTTGAGTGTGCCTAAATGCCGAGTCGTTTGAAGTTGCTTTTAAATGAATTTCGAAAACCTTTGGAGAAGAACTTTGTTGACCTATATGATCTCCACTTTTCTTTGACGGTCCATTTGCTTGGAGACAAGCAAGGGTTTGGCTTGGGGGAGTTTGATCTGTGCACTTTATACTATACTTTGATGCTCCCTTCCCTTGCATTTTTTATGGCATTTTGATGTGTGATTTCGCATTTTCCATGTGGTTTTACGCTTGGTTGGAGTTTTGTGTGTCTTTGATTATTTCAGGCCATTTTACTCCACTCTTGTATTGGAAGCGGATCACTCCTGAGCATTAGAATGCGTGCTTCGAGATTTGGAAGATTTGGAGACCGCATTGCGACACTTTTGTGAGATCACGGGCCCATTCGGACATACTTTGAGTCCCGTTGGGTTTCGTTTGTACTTTTGCCGCGTTCTCATGAAGAAAAGTAAGCACAAGATGATAGGCCCGGGCGGGTATTTTCATACCCGGATGATTTCAAGCAAGAAGTAAGAACGCAAGCATCAAAGCCCAGGACCCGGTCGGGTCCATCACAAACCCGGCCGGGTTTGTCTAAAATTACTTGATGGAATGTTCAACCCACGGACCCGGTCGGGTCTTGCTCAAACCCGGTCAGGTCCTGCAATTTCTACTCTCTGGAAAACTCTCCACACACGGACCTGGTCGGGTCTTGCTTAAACCCGGTCCGGTCTTCAGAAACCCGGTTTGGTCTTCCAGAAACCAGGTCCGGTCCTGCTTTAATAACCGTTTTTCTTCGCAGTTTTCTTATTTAATCACTAGGGAATGTAATAGAACGGAGGTTAACAATTTTTCTCAGTTTTTTAGAGACTTTTAATTCTTCACTTTGGGGAAGAAACTTTGTAACTTCATTTACTTTTGTTCGTCATTTGGTATTCGAATTCAAGTACTATTTCTTTATCCCTTTTCTTGTTATTATTTTTAATCATGTTTCTTTTAATGAATTCTTGTTTTGTTGCAATTAATATGTGTGAGTAGTTTCTTAATCTAGGGTTAGATGGAACCCTAGCCATGATTTTGATGACGAATTATTGAGTTCCAATCCCTTTTTGTTATGTATAATCCTTGTTCATGCTTGATCTCTTATGCTAGTTAACTTACGTTTTTCAATGGAAACTTTGGAAATTGTGGTTAACAATTTATTCTTCGTTAACGAAAGTTATAGTTGAATGAATTGCCTTTTAGATCAAGGACTTGATAATCTTCATGAAAATAGATAGATTTGATTGTTGGATCTTATAGAATACTGTGCTCAATGTCATTATTATACTTGATTCCATGAAAATAGGTTTGATAGTATGGTAGTGAAGCTAATAGTCTTCGAAAGGAGTTATTAGTATTCTTAATGGTGTATTCGTCCTATTGAACTTGGTTATGATTGTTGTAAGGGTAGTAGGATTTCATTGTCATCATATCATGCTAGTGGGGAAGTTTATCCCTGGATGTTTTAGTATCATCGATCTACCTTTCTAGTTTAATTGTTTGTGCTCTAGTTGTTTAGTTAGTCTAGATATATATTCTCCAAATTTGTGTGTTACCTAGGATCAATTGGTAGCCGAAAAATAATCACTTACTTCATTGTTCCCTGTGGATTCGAACCTGACTGCTGCTATACTAGTTGCATATTAGGATTTGTTTGATAGTACATAAACGACCTATCAAAGGTCATCGTGCGATTGAAGGCTATTGGTGTTGCTAATCGAGAAGCTCTTTTTTGGATTGATCAAGTTGATGATATGTGTAAATGATCAATATGTCATGATGGAGGGTATAGGTATGGTGTTATTAATACCAAATTAGCCGAAGTATTCAATAACGTGATGAAGGGTGTACCTTTCTTGCCTATAACTACTCTTGTGGAGTTCACCTTGTACCGTGTTAATGATTATTTTGTTAAAAGACGCGAAAATGCAAATGCATGGTTAATTGGGGGAAGAAAGTACACTTCACACGCCATAAGAATTATCACCCGTAATACTGAGAAGGCAAACTTCCATGAGATCGTCGCATTTGACTATAGACGAGGCCTTTTCCAAGTTAAGACTGGACGTGGTAATAGAGGATCCACCAAGGGTTGTAAAATACAAAGTGTGGATATGGGAGAAATGAAATGCACTTGTAACAAACCCTCCATATATCACTTAACTTGTTCTCATGTTCTTGCCGTTTGTATTAAAAGAAACTTATCATATGAGCGTTTTGTGGACTCTTGCTACACTACCCAGAGCTATGTAAATACATATGAATCCATATTCATGCCGTTGATTGATAAGAGGCCATGGCTTCAATACACCGGTGTTGAGTTGATACACGATCCAGATCACATTCGTGTACTAGGAAGACCTAAGTCAAGGAGGATCACCAGCGAGATGGATGAAGGATCAAGGAGACGCAACGCTTGTCGACGGTGTGGTAGTGAAGGTCACAACACTAGAACTTGCACGTCAAGGTAAACAGTATCTGCATTTGAGTATATAAACATGAAGACTATGAAACAAATAAATAACATAAGTAAACTATTTGTGTATTTCTTAAGTCTTTTTACGTATAATCATAACTAGAACTTAGTTATTGTTGAATTGCAGTAGAGATGGATCCAGCAACTCCAGGCCCTCGAGACCCTAGTGTGCTGACGATGCAGGCGGATCACAGGAGTAGTGTACTATGGGATGTCCAGGTTAGTGAACTTAGTATATTTAATGTACATGCCTTTATACTTTAACTTTATGTTAATATAATCTTTGCATTTAGGTGTCCGACGTCGAGACCATATACACCAGGCATCCTGACTCTGCTCCGTGGGCCGTTGACGCACGGATAATCCCCTACCTTCAGCGAGCGAGGTTGTACGACTTCCAACTCATCGCTTACGAGAGAGTCGATTGGGCGCTAGCCACGGCTTTAGTCGAGCGGTGGCGCCAAGAGACCCATACCTTCCACCTACCTCTAGGTGAGGCTACAGTCACTTTACTTGACGTATTTGTGCTTACACGGCTTCCCATCGAGGGAATTGCCGTGTGCACCGTTGGACGCCAACTCGAAAGTTGGCAAGACAAAGTCCACAGATTATTAGGAGTCCGACCTCCCGCAAAGGTAGCTAAAGGGAGTAGCCTGCGCGTAATATGGCTTGCGCAGAACTTCTCGCACCTCCCTGAAGGTACTGATGAGGCTACCGTTGAGAGATACGCTAAGACGTATCTCTTATATCTGATTGGTACTGTCTTGTTCTCCGACAAGACTGGCAACAGGGTACAGCTTTTGTACTTGACGTTGCTTGATGCGCCATGGGAGGGCATCTCCGGTTACAGCTGGGGTTCCGCAGCCCTAGCTTATCTGTATAGAAGACTGTGTGAAGCTTCACGGAAGAAAGTGAAGGAGATCGCTAGGCCCCTGATTATTCTACAGGTAATACTAACTTTACATGTTAACGTTTTATTTCTTAGTTTATTTTTGTGTTTCGTTTACTTATATCTGTAATTCATAGCTTTGGGCGTGGGAGCACATTCTCATTGGTTAACCGATGAGGACTGTGGGACGTGGTGCATTTGGGCCACCAATTCTTCCACCCCCACATGTGCCTTATGGATCGCGGTGGTCCTTTGAAAGACGTACAAGGACCCACACAGGATCGGGCGTGGGTGTCTACCGTGATCAACTCGATCTACTACGAGCTGACCAGGTATAATCATAACTACAACTTGTCTTATAACTATCATATGGCGTAATTTATTAATTACATTTTTACATGTAGTTTCGATGGGACCCTTACCCCGCTGAGGCATACGCTGCATTACCTCAGCACTCAGGGATCTTGTCAGGGGCGTGGAGAGCCTCTGTACCTTTGATATGCTTCGTCATAGTCGAGGTACATCTCCCTGAGCAAGTAATGCGCCAATTCGGGATGGTATAGGGCATCCCGCCGCCTTGTGACAGTGGCGGATCTCCATCACAGTTCACGCAAGGGTCGGGAGCCCAAGAACTAGTTGGAGATCAACTGGCGCCATATAGCTCATTGGGATGAAAGGCTGGAGCTAATGGCCCAAGGTGCGCCGATCGAGGCTGTAGGCGCACCTACTTCGGCGGATTACATGCCGTGGTTCCTCACCATCACTCGTCGATGGATGACACCACGAGGTATCATCGCGGCAACCCAGTACGCTCCCGCAGCATTGACGATGACACACTTTGTAAGTATTCTTCAACGTTGATTATTATCCATAGAACTTACATGTTATACATTTCATTGATACTTTAGTCTTAGTGCAGGCACATGACATTGCATCTGTCATCAGCTCCACCCAAGAGGAGCCTGTACAGGAGATTGCCCAAGGCATACTCCTAGGGACACAGTTTCAGCACTTCATTCCAGAAGTCGCTGTGCCCGACACCACTGTGGACGAGCAGGGGTCATCTCCTCATCATGCCGACGTTCATCTTGAGGAGGTGGACTTAACGTGCCCCGACTATGGTGCCGGGTCCTTACAGGGGGCTGGATTATCACATTATCAATCACCTCCCCTACCCGAGCATCATGCGAAGGCCTCTAACTATCGTAGGAGGCGTTGTAAACCGTCATAGTTAGACAGGGTACAGGAGGAGGATTAACATTTGTATACTGTTTGTATATATTGAACATTAGTAACATTTTGTATATATTGAACATTTGTACATATTCAATATTTGTAACATTTGAACTTTTGTGTATAATTTGTAATATATATGTAGATGTATATAGTTTTATCATATTATCACATGTTTATTATGAATGAAATGATGTTAAGTACTCAAAATTTTCGGCGATAAATCATTCCGCTAAGAATGCAATATGAATTTAATCAAAAACAAACAGACAATCATATTCAAATAGGGAAAATACTCTCGAAAATTCAACACAATTTCATTCATGTTCAATGAATCCATATCAAATTACATAGTTCATTCGTTAAGTTAAACCACCGTCGCTAACTAAGATTGCTTCTTAAACTTTCTCATAATCCTTTCAGTCTCTTCTTTCCTATGTGCCATATCATCTATTTGTCTCTTGAGATTAAATACCTCATCTTTAAGCTATTGTTTTTCTTTTTCAAGCCGTATTATTCAGTCTATCTGCCATTTGGTACCCTTCGGAGCAATCCATCTAAAGTATGTGCAACCTAATCTTTCAACCAAGTAGAAAGGACAAGCAACAAAATCACGCCCAGGATCGAAGTTGCTCCAATCTGTATTAATCTCAACTTCATAACCACAATCACAAAGCTCTTCAATATAATGCTCCTGTGACATCTACGGAACACAAATGATATAGTAACGTAAGTAAACATTAAAAAATAATATTAGCATTTATAAATTGAGAATAACACTAACATAATACCTTGTGTTACCTTTAAAAATTGATTAACTAGAACAAGAATGACGGAAATTTGATATAATGAGGTAGGGAAATGATGGAGTTATTTTTAGAATATAATAACAACGGCTATTTTCAACTTTATAACGGCTATTTTTCAATTTAACAACGGCTAGTTTAATTCATACAAGAAAGTCAATAAAAGTCAAAATTTGAGTCAAGCCTCAAGTTGCTGTTAGTAACAGCGACATTAAGGTTTGACCAGTCAACCTTAATGTCGCTGTTACTAACAGCGACTTGAGGCTTGACTCAAATTTTGACCATTTGTTTTAATTCGTTGTTATTAAGTGCGAGTATACACCAAGCCTAACTTTGAAAGTAAGGACGCTTATTTTAGGAAAAGTATTTCCGTAGCTTGTTTTTTGAATAAAGTTGTTAAATAATCTTATTTTATTCAAATTTTCGCTTCGAACCATCTAGGATGGACACAAGCCTAAGCCCAAAAAGGATAAAACAGGCCATACAAAGGCCAAAACACAAGACATCATTCTCTACAAAACAATATAGCCAACAAGCCTAACAATACAAACTATAAATCCATTCTTTGTCAACAACATTGCATCTCAGGATGCATAATTTCAATCGAGAGCATACATGTTGTTTAATGGATATTATGAGCTTTTGAAAAGTGAGCACTAGGTCTTCCCAACTGACCTTTTTTATAGCATACCAAATCTAGTTGATAAGGGAGTTTAAACAAGCAAACCAAACTTTCCTTCATACTACGGTGCATCTAATATTATGGATTCTAAAATAGATGCTCTGAATATTGCTTGTAGGAATTTTGAGACCAACCCATGTCATTACTGTGGAGTAGCAACTTAGACTAAGAGGGCATTCAAAGAAAAGATGGTCACCTGTCTTCTTACGTGATAGATTATCATAGATTGCACAATTTCCAAACACTGAAACACCAATCTTGATCAAACGATTTTTTATTTTAAGCCTGTTATGAAAAAGCAAACCAACTAATGAAGCAAATTTAGGGGTTGAATATCAATTCCAGATGCATTTTGCCCACTGGAATTGTTGATCGACCAAGAGTAAAGTATAAACTGACTTGATCTCGTAAGAAGGTAAATCACTCCAGTCAATAGAATGGAGTTTATCCTTAGTGTGAAGAATGTAGCTTAGAGTCAAACTGATAAAAGAAGTAGGCCTAACATCCTTCCACTCCCCTGCTTTGATATGTTTTGTGTGAACCCATTTCACCTACAGTGATTGCTTATCCATCGCCAAGTGCCATAATAATTTTCCTACAGTTGCTGTGTTCCGAATACCAACATTCCAGATGCCAAGACTTATGTTTTTCTTAGGAGAACAAGCGAAATCCCAGGCTATAGGACGTGGTTTAGTACTGTCAAGAGAACCAATCCACAAGCAAGATCTACATATAATATTAACTAGTTTTATAAGAGAGGAGGGCAATATCATAACTTGTGCCCAGTAAGATGTAATACTGATCAAAACAGAATCAATTAGTAAGTGTCTATCTCCAAATGAGAGAGTTTTGGAAGCCCAAGATCTGATTCTACCTACCATCTTATCAACCAGGTAACCATATTCATGAGGTTTTAATCTCCGCCTAATTAAGTGCACTCTTATATGCTTAAAAGGTAGAGAACCTTTAGAAAAACCAGATGAGGAAACAATCTCTTTGGTTAAATTCTCAGAAATACCAGTTGTGCACACGGTTGTTTTTGACTTATTAGCATAGAGCCCTGAAGTATCCCCAAGAAGTTGAAGGCTCTAAATAAGTATAGAAGCTGATAGGATATTGCCCTTGCAAAAGATCATTAACAAATTGTGAAAACACTCGAGAAGGAGACCAACTCAGTACCGTAACCACTCCATCAACGGCTGTAGTTCAAGAGCAAACTGTCCTTACTCCGATGCCAGACAAAGAAGGTAATAATTCTTCTAAATCGAAAATTGTTAAAATTGAATTGTCTGACATTGAAGATGAAATTAAATACTGGGAGTCAGCTGTGGTATGCTTCGTGGTTGGGGCAAACCCTCCATTACATGTTATGGATGGCTTTGTGAGACGAATTTGGAGAGACCTAGAGATTGACACAGTTGGGATGATAGATAAAGGGGTATACTTGGTTAGAATGAAAATCCTGGTGTCTCGTTGATAAGTGAAATTATTTGCACTTATTGCGTCTATTTTTATGCTCCTTTAACGAAGTTTAGCGGTGGTTTAGGGCTGTTTTTAGTCCATTTACTCCAGTTTGTAATGTTTTGATCCTTCAGGAGTAATTGAGCTTATTTTGATTATTTTGGGATATTTCTGTGCAAAAATTGTGGCTCTTACAATTGCAGGGCATTTTGAGAAGGAGATCGATGCTCGCGAGTCAAAGAATGAACGAAAGAGGCCGCAAAATGATCCAACGTGTGAATTCCCAAGCCCCAAGGGAAAGCCTACTCGGCTTTGAGAGGCCCTCAACCTACAGCCTGGTCGGCTTTCGCTTCTGGAAGCAAAGATCATAGGCAGAAAGTAATGCCGACTCGGCTCCCTAAGGAGACCTAGCCACCGCCGAGTCGGCTAAATGTTCTGAAAAGCAGCAATACAAGCAGTGACAAAAGCCGACTCGGCTTTTGTGGAAGGAAAAGTCACCGCCGAGTCGGCTGTAGGTTCTGGAAAATCAGTAATTTTATTTCATCAAAAGCCGACTCGGCTTTCTGCTGAATGCCCTTCACTACTGACTCGGCTTTTCCTCTATGAAGCCAGCAGTGACTTTTTTTTATAAGTAGTATAAATAGATTTAGTTTTTCTTAGGAATCAGTAATTTTATTTCATCAACCGTGCGCTTGCGGTTATTAAAATTTGCACTATCACTCGTGGTAAAGCCTATGAATCAAATGGTGTGCTATTCGATAACAAGCCATTTGTGATTACACCATAGACCCCAGAGATATCAACCGACAAAGAAAGCCTATCCACCATGCCAGTTTTGATTAGACTGCCAAAGTTAAAAGTGGAATATATGGGTGAAGGCAACCTAAGGAAAATTGCAGGCACTGTGGGTAAGGTTATTAAACTTGATAATGCCACTCGCCAAAAAGCACGACTAAGATTCTCTTGAGTCTTAGTTGAGATGAACACAAAGGAGGACTTTCCCGAGGAGATACGTTTCACTAATGTATAAAACGAATTGATCAGTCAGGAAGTAGTCTATGAATGGAAGCCCATCCTCAGCAACAAATGCCAAAAAATAGGACACTCTAATCGTGGCTGTAGAATGGGTACAAACAACGCAACCCCACTAAAAACCGTAAACAGCCGGTGAAAGATAAAGATGGATTTCAAATGGTAGTGAGGAAGCAATATGTGGTAAAATAGAAGCATAACGCAGACAATGACCCTAAGGGGATTCCACCACTTAAACCGACAAACACACACCCAGAGTCCAGTGGAGCCTGCCACAAATTAAGAAGTCTTGATAAACAGAATCAAGAGGACCTCGCGAGCAACAATTCCTTCCCCGCCTTAGCACAAGGGGACAGTGAAACTAATGGGGAGGAACCTGAATCACCCAAACTTTCAATCACAAGCTGGGGGCTTACCTCATCGATGGAAATGAATAACATCCTTGTAATAGGACTAAATAAGGCTCACAAGCAAATTGAAGTGGCTCGATTCATCTCAATTCATAACATTAGCCTATTTGGTCTCCTTGAAACAAAAGTAAAGAGGCAAGGGCTAGGTGCACTACCGACGATTATGCTCTTCTTGGGGTTTCACGCACAACTTGAAATGGCGCAAGAGGGGTAGGATTATAGTGGCTTGGAAAAGTGATGAACTCAAAGTTGATATCGAACACTACAACAACCAATTAATTCATGTACAAGTTACCCCAAGCATAGGAGAAAAGTACCATTGCACCTTTATCTATGGAGCTACTAAGAAGAAAGGTAGAGATGACCTTTTTGCTGAGCTTGAAAATATCAAAAGGCACATAAATGGATCGTGGTTTGTCACGGGTGACTTTAACTGCATTGCCAATCTAGATTAGCGCATTGGGCAAACACCACGAAACCACGAGATTGCTCTACTACAGAGATCTATGGAGACTTGTGGGATTCACGATCTCAAAAGTACGGGGAGGTTCTTTACTTGGTCCAACAAACAGGAGGGTGCAAAGTGAGTTCTGAGTTAGATTGATCGAATTTTGGGTAATGACTCTTAGGAAAGCTCTTTTTCTACATCCGAGGTAAACTTCCTACCGAAAGGGGACTTTGATCACACCCTAATGCTAGTACAGTTCTTCAAGCAACATAGAAGGAATACACCCTTCAAATTCTTTAATCAATGGGGGCAATGTGAGGACTTCACTGGGAGTATTCAGGACATTTGGGAATAACCCTCAAATGGGTCGAAGATTCAACAATTGGTGAATAAGCTCAACATGGTGAAAGCTCTATGCAAACTAAAATTCAAAATAGATGAACTTGCTAATGTGATCCACGCGGAAGCAAATCTCCTAAAAGCCCAGAAAGAAGTACATTTATATCCCTCTAATGTTCATCTTATTAATGTTGAGTGTCATATGGCAGATCTCCTCAATAAAGCAAAGAAGGAAAGAGACTTGGCACTACGTCAAAAAGCAAAAATTGTGTGGCTTACGAGGGGGGATGAAAATACTAAGTTCTTCCACCACTCCATCATGCAGAGGCACAGGACTAATACTATCAATGTGCTACACCTTGAATATAGGGTTACCAATGATTCGTAAAGGATCCAAATGGTGTTTAGAAGCCATCCAGGACTTCTTTGCAATAGGGGTTCTTCCGAATGCTTGGAAAGTAACAGCCATCACTTTGATCCCTAAGACTTAGTGCCCAAACAGCCTAGGAGACTACCGACCCATTTCCTACTGTAATGTTGTTTACAAATGCATATCCAAGTTATTATGCAGGAAGCTCAAACTAGTGTTGAACAACATCATTAGTTAGAATCAAGGAGCCTTCGTTGAAGGGAGAAGCATTTTACACAACATTCTACTCTGCCAAGATGTAGTAAAACATTATGGAAGAAAGAATTGCATGCCGAGTTGTATCCTGAAAATGGATCTTCGGAAACCCTACGATACTCTTAATTGGGACTTCTTGAAAGACATGATGATAGCCCTCAACTTCCCCTAGCGGTTTGTCAAGATCATCATGGCCTGCGTCACGTCAACTCAATATTCCTTAATCTTGAATGGTACTCCCTTAGAATCCTTCAAAGCTAAGAGAGGGGTTAGGCAAGGCAACGGCTTAAAAAAAAAGGAGTGGTCGACAACGACACATGTCCCATGTGCGAAGATCAAATCGAATCAATAGAACACCTCTTCTTTAAATGCGCCTATAGCCGTCAATGCGTGAAAGCTCTCCAAGAATGGCTGGGCATACCATGGCAAGTGAATACCTTACAAGACACCCTTTGGAAGCGAAGAATGCATAATTTGAAACTGAGACTTGGATAAGCCATCTTCAGCAACCTGGTTTACGCAATATGGAATGTTCGAAATGGTGCTGTGTGGCAAAGTAATGTCATGTGTGTAGGGTGTGTGATTGAGTCCATTAAAGGCAAAGTAAAAATCAGATTCAACATTATCAAGATGGATAGATCTACTAAATTATTGTTGAGAAGCCTCTACCCTGTACTATCGGATAGTAGGCCTATCCCTGACCAGTGCAGCTGACCTGGTGTGAATGCTGCTGTCTTGTAGTGCTGCCCCGATAAGTATAGCATGCATAGCGTGCATCCACTCAATGCAGCAACCCCTGCCTCCCTAGACCAGTCCCCAACGATGCCTGCTGCTTTGTGTCTCCGATTTTCGACTGAGACACCCCTCAATGATATCTTGTTGATGGTCCTTTGTAGATTGACTTGTACATAGATATAGTGCATAGGTTGTTTTTGTGTAAAGCCATATGTGGCACTTTTGATTTTGAGATATCCTATTGTCTCCGCTGCACATGAAGAGTGAGGGGGAGAAACCCTTCTAGGGAGAAACCCTTTATAGAAGGTAGACTCCTCTTTTACACTGATACAATCTATGTTGAGACCTCTAGATATTTGGGCTTTTGCCTTGTATCTATTTTCTCTGTTTACTGTTAAAGGAAAATTGTTTGAAAAAGAACAAAAATAATAATAATAATAATAATAATAATAATATAATTAATTCATATCAGATCAGATCAGACCAGACTAAACCAAATCAGATCAGAAAGATTCAGATCAGATCAGACTGAAACAGATAAGATAAGATAAGCTCAGATCAAACCTTAGTATATTCAAATTAGATTCAATCAGATTAGTCGAAAAGAACAAATCCTTACATGTTCTCATTTGAATTAAGCATAACACTAACCAGTACAATCTAAAAAGCGTTGTAAATCAAATAATAAAGTACTTCATCTATTTTTGTCAAATAGAATTTACGAATTTTAGTGTCAAACTTTGAGTATAATTTCTCATTGATCAATAAGAAAAGCATACTCATATGAGATCTTATTAGATTCGTCTCAATATATAATTTTTTAAAAATCAATTATTTAGAATTTTGTAAAAACTCACAATAAATATTATTGATTTTTAAGTTTGTATTGGATTCTGCAAAAAAAAATGAATGAGAAAAAGATATAAAAATAAAGGGAGTAATAAAAAGTAATAAAAATATATATTTAATGAGAAAGTAGGAGAAATAAGTAGAAAAGATGAAAAAACTAAGTTAAATGGGACAAAAAATGAGACAAATTTAATAAGAAAGATTAAATAATAGACAAATTTTGTGAAACATGGGTTTTACAGCTATTACCACTATTAGTTGTTAATATTAATATATGCTTAAAGACACTATATATTTCAAACAAGCACGTTGGTCGTTTAAAAACTTAAGAATAATATTTATATGACAATAGCTGGTTTACAAATGACATTCAAAATTTAAACTGCTATGTATTAAACTAGTAGAAGTATAGAAAAAGTAATTAATTGTAGCTATACCTACACGGAAATTATAGCGTTGAATTAATTAAATTATAGCATTAGGCTACTTATTATATAATTTAATTAATGATAGCAAACTAAAGCATGTCGTATATGACGCACAGAGCATGTCTACTTGCCTTAAAAATATCCGTGACATAATATTATTTAAATTCCACTGTCTTGTTATAAGATATTATGACTGTCGTTTTTTTAATATACAACTATATATATATATATATATATATATATATATATATATATATATATATATATATATATATATATATATATATATATATATATATATATATATAACTTAGAAAATAAGACATCAAATTTTTTAAGAAAATTTTAGTCAGGCAGATGTAAATTTTAGGTTGTATTTTTTAATTAATATTTGCTATAATTTAATTATTTATTTTATGTGTTTTTTAATAGTATCATAAAGTATTCCATGTCCTCCAAAATTAGTTTGAAGTATATATTTTGTGCAAGTGAAGAAAATGAGGTTAATTGGTTAAAAAAAAAAACACTCTTTTTTTTCCACTTATTTAGCATTATTTGCTATGTCATTCTTTTTCATTTCTTTTTATTTGGAAAATTGGTCCATTACTTTTCTTTTTGTCACATCCATACATGTTAAATATCTTTAATTTTTTTTACACAATTTATTTTCTCTTCAATTATTGTTAAATATCCACAGTTTTTTAAAAAATACTCAATTTCTCTTTGCCACTAATTTAAAGAGACGGAGTTGTATACTTTAAAGAAAAGTGAAAAAAAATAACAATTATTAATTTACTATAATTATATTGATTATAAAATTTTTAACGTGTAAATTTAAATTTGATAAAGATAATATATAATTATA
The DNA here is from genome assembly GCF_026212465.1 of Amaranthus tricolor. NCBI lineage: Eukaryota > Viridiplantae > Streptophyta > Magnoliopsida > Caryophyllales > Amaranthaceae > Amaranthus > Amaranthus tricolor. The sequence continues at coordinate 16,248,969 of NC_080052.1, forward strand.
TCATTGTTAAAATCATAATACTTCTATATCATTATTCTAATACTAGTAGAAAAATAGCCATTTGTTACCCTTATAACTGACTTTTAGCGTCGTTAACTAATAACGAAGTTATGCAAACAATATTTATTAACATCCTAAGCACTACACGAGTATAGCAGGAGTAGGGTATCAAATCACAAAAACAAAATTTGTAAGACTGAACACTTGATGTAGGGAGTGTAAGGGGTATAAGGTTGATAGAACTAGAGAACTAAAAGCATTAACAAAACAAGAAATAAAGTGATAATAAGCAATAAAAGACAAACATAATTGGATTGGAGTCACCGTTGGAAGGTCACTATGAACTCATGATAAGCTAGGTTAAGGGAATCATACAACAATTAATTAAGAACCTTTAGATGGTGAGAGGAAGTTTGTGACCATACAAATCACACGAACAACCTATAATTGCCCTATGTCTCCCACGTAGTGGCAGGACAAGATTCACATCGAATATCAATCAACCAATTACCAAAAATCTCAAACCCTAACCTGATACATGAATAACAAAACCAATCCTAGGGTTGGAATAAGCCAAAACCCCTAGGAAAACTACTCATACATACTAGAGATGATTTGAGGAAAAACAATAGACAAAACTAAGAGCTATTTTTAGCCACCTCTTTAATCATGGCCTTCACTTGATTGCATGGGACTTTTGAGAGTTGCCCACCAACCGCCGAATTTAAAAGTGTCCCATCGTATAAAAGGTGTTGAGATGATTCTCACCTGATACAGGTAAGGAAGAATCAGCTAATGCCATAATAGTTTGCAATAGATTACTACTAATAAGATACAATGCAAGACTTCTTATAGAAGTATCATATTACAATGAAATGGTTGTGGATGTTATTATGATTTGTGTATGGCTATAGTAGGGTTAAATTTCTAGACGTCGTCGTTTAACATTTGTTGGAGTTGTGTTTTTTTTGATGATTTTATAATACTTCTATTTAGGGTTTCTTCTAGCTGATTTGTGTTATTATGATTTGTGTATGGCTAATTATATTATATATACATTGTATATAGTTTAATCATGTTGGAGTTGAGTTCAACGTTATTGATGTTCTGTTGATTCCATTGTTGCAGTCTTATCCATTGTTCTATGTCAATGAGCATGATGCATATTATTGTTTCGTACTATACTGAGTTGCTACAGCTGGCCATTGAGTCTCGATTTTGTGTTTTTGTGTTTCCACAACTTTGTTGGACAAAATATATACAACTTTTAGAAAGTTCGAGATAAAGAGTACATAACATTGCATTACCTTATGTCACTTGGCTCCCACATCGGTGGATTAGAGCTTAAGGGAGCTAATATTCAGTAATTAACACAAGGTGGGAAAAATATTCAGCAAGATAATCTCTAAAATCAATCTCCAAATTTGGTTACAAACAAACAGAATTAGCTCGATTTTGTGTTTTTCTGCTTCCACAACTTCAAGCTATTGCATCAAAGTCAATCACTAAAAGGAAACTATAGCCTAGAGTGTGTTTTCATACTTGAACATAGGAACAAGTAAATGAAAATTTTTATTTCATGGAATCACCAAATAAGTAGAAATATATACCATGCTTGAGATGGTGTCTTTACTTAAATTGCTAAATCATTAACCAGTAAAGAATTAATCTGTAATTCAAAAATTCATTCTAGAATATCTTATTAAACATAATTAGATATGAACAAATACCTTTTCATATGTCTTTTTCTTGAGGTCCTGAAGCTGAGACCATGCCTTCTGTCGAATGTCATGATGAAAAGTGAGTTTAACGAGGCACTTTCTCCATCATAGATCCTCTTAACAGATGTAAAACTTTCATATGATTTGTCATGGTTGTCTTTTAAAGCATCAAAATCTTTCCTTAACACCTGTAGAATTCATGAATAATAAAAGGGAAATAATCACAATTTCAATCGTTCCTTTGTTTCAACTCTTTGGTCCAATGCTTGATGGAGTTCTTGTTGCCTTTGAGTATTGGCAGTAGCAAGTAGATCACGCTGTTGGTTCAATCGCTTTATTTCACGTACCAAATTTCTCACTTATGCCAAAGATAGAGTTTCATGTTGTATCCATTGCTCCACATAAAGTATCTGTTTCCATACAAACGACATAAAATTTTTGTAATAGTCTTAAAGATCTACAATTAAAACACATCAGGGAATGTAATTAAACGCAATGTTTACCTGGCCATCAATATCCTTAACGGTAACTGCGTTAATTTCCCGCTTTTTGGTGGTCATTATGCTATTTGCAGCTCTCTCTTTATATCGGGAGGCGTTATAATTAGATGAAGGTTGATAGGAGATCAAAAATTTTCCTTTGATGTTTAGCTCAAGAACTTTGGTGACCTTTCAAACAGTTTTCTAGAATTATTTTAGACTGAATAATAAATCTAAAAGTTAAATGCAAAAATGAACTTGAACAAGAATAAGGATTTTTGTTAACGAGGTTCGGCTCTTAATAGCTACTCCTCACCTATGGGTTCCTTTCCAACCCTTAAGATTCAACACCTTTCATTAACAAACCCTAGACCTCTGTATCTACTCTCACTAAGTTCTTCCCTTTAAAGAACGATCTACAACTTCTCTTAATAAAAGATCTAAACCTAATCTCACAATAGAGAAAACAAATGAATACTTTTAAAAGTATTCTAAGAATTTAAGGCGTAAATGAAACTATAATTCTAACTCTCATTAACTCTAAGGCTCTGCTTGGATTGAGGTTAATATTTAAAGGGTACAAACGCCAAAGTAGGAAAATAAAATTAGTTGGATAAAAAATTAGAGGAATTTGATTGTTAAAGAGGTAGAGAAATTCGTTAGAAAGTAATGAAAAATAGATAAAATAGCAATTAATTTTCCTATTTTGGGGTATAAATTTACTCTAGGGGAGGGTGGGGGAAACTTTTCTCCAAATTAGGGATACCATCCTCCTTTTTTATTTATCTTTTATAGTTTACTCTAATTCTTGTTCTTTTAAAATTATTTCAATTACTTCATTTACACCTATGATTACCTTTCTTTCATTAGTTTGACTTTATTTACTTCCTTAAATATTTACATTTAATCCAACCGAGCCCTAAATCCTACAACAATTGTGAGAGTTAGATAAAGTCAATAACATGATTAGAATGATTATGATCTGTGATCAATACCCTTCCAATCCACTAGTTTAGTTAGGCAAGGATCTTCCTCAAGATTCTTGGCTACACTCACCAACAGTGGTGAATTCAAGGTTCAGAGTCCCATGGGGCACCAACTAATGGACGAAATTTCGGCAGAGTTTTATTTGTAAAATTAACAACTATTTTTTTTAAATCTGAAAAAAATGACAAGTAGAATCACAATAAATTTTTCAAAATTATAATCTTATTCTTGAAAAAGTTTCGTTATAATAGCGTTTTGGAATAAAACAATGCTAGTAATTAACATCTATCTTAATCATATGCATTACTTGAATTAATAACAATTTGAACTTATTTATTAAATTCATTCCTCATTATTCAAAATAATGTAACTAGAGAAAAAGTTAAATATACTCTAAAAATAATGTGTATGTTGTAAATAAATAGATGATTCATCTATTATACTGCACGTTCTTTATTAAGGTCGTCTCACCGTGAGATGGCCTCAATTGGGTTATCCTAAAGTATTTGTAAAAAAACAGCTTCTTGTACAAGTGGGAATTCATTTTTCATTTTTTAATGTTTTTTTTTACTAATGGGCTGCTTGTATGGGCACGTTTCACGGTGAGAACGTTTCATACAAGACTTGCTAAAATTTTAAATACGAAATAGCATAAAAGGAAATGGAACAAAATAAATCAACTAATCTAATATGGGACAAAATAATTAAATAAGACAAAATTACTAAAATGAGGGAGTATTTATCATCAAAAGACTTCAATATTAATTTTACACTTTTATTCTTACCAAAAGAAAAGTCTATTTTGAATTTTTTTTAAAAAAACGCCTAAGGGCACGTGTCTCATTAGGCTTCTACATACATTCGCCACTGCTCACCAAGACTCATGGAAAGGAAAAACTAAACCAAGCCTTCTTGTTCCACTCATTGAATGTCTTGCTCAGAAATATAATTGAAGAACTCTCAATCATAACTTTGAAGAACTTAAAAATATGTTTTTATTATTGAAAAGCAATGAATGAGTTTACAAAAGAAAAACAAGGCCTATATGATGCATGTACGTGGTGGGACAATTCAAGAACCTACTTAATGCCTTCAAGAACGTTGCCAAGAACGCTATGAACGTACACAAAGATAATCCTTCTGTTTGATGACAAATAAGAAGGTTGGCTAAGACAACTCTAAAGAGTGGCCCTTGTACCGTGGATAGAGACAAATCACCCACACTGGGTTGCTTGGCCTCTTCCTCACACTCCAATTGAAAGACTCTCTCTCAATCTTTGTGGAATTAACCTGAAAAGATCACTTTGCTTTGCCTCACAAAGTCACCTCTCAGAACAAGTAATTGAACAACAATTACTTTGAATGAAAAACTTGCATTAACCCAAAACTGTTCTATTACAAGGGATTAGGCCTCTTATTTATAGAGTTATGAGACCTTCTAAAAGAGCTAAGCCTAACAAACCATAATAACGACTAAAAGTTACACGTGGCTTTTATGTACACGTTTTAAAAAGAAACAGAAATCAGAAAGGAGTGTTTGATTCATGCTGCTGTGCTATCCGTTGAACACCCGACCTTCAGCATCAATTCTTGGTGTCTTACTGTGATCGTAAGGAGGCACTTAAGGTGTTGATGGAAATTCCCATGTATAGAGATTCCAAAAATACCCTTGGTGTAACTTAAGATGCTCAGGTTGACTCCGTGGAAGGGCTCGAAGGTCTGCTGTTCAGCAGGTGGTGGCTGGCAGCTGATTGCCCTTTGAATCACCCATTGTCAAATGTCAGGCGAACAAGCGACCTTGGAGTTGGTATTGAGGGCTTTGTGAGGGTTCTCCATGCTAGCTCTAAGTCTTGGCTTTCTCTTCCATGTCCAAAGATGACATCCCTCTGATTTCCTCGCTCATACGTGCACGAAGCTGTGTGTTCCATGATCCGAAAGGTAGGTTGCCCGGCAGAAACATCCTTTGCCGGTTCTGTTGTTTGTAACAGCCTTCTGTTTTGTTTGCATGTCATTGTAAGGCTTTCCTTTGTTACTTCTTGCTCTTGCCTTGATTCCATGTTCATGCTTAGTCCATTTTGAAATTGGTCTTCTTCATTTGATGCATCCAAATCAGTAGGTGCAATAGTAGGGGAATTGATCAAGTCAGTATGTGCTGAATTAGTCATGCACTCTCCTTGGTTTGCCTTGACTTGTGGATTGTCACTATCATGATCCATATTTGGATCACTATATATAGCCTTGGCTCCAACCACGAACGTGCAACAATTAAAAGGCACATGACAAAATATAATGGCTATAAATAAAACAAAGCCTAAATAACTAAACTACTCTTCCTTTATTATAGACTGATGCAAGTGAGTAAATAGCAAGGGCCTTGTTGATGTTGCCTATGTAGGCTATTAGGCCCTTCTCTGATAATCCATACCTGATTTATGCTGATCAACCTCCCCAATGTTGGTCTTCAAGTTAGTGTTAGTCCTCTGATCAATGTTCAACATCTTAGAGGATTGTTCAGTAAAACACATTGTTGTGCTTGGTTCAATCCCTCCTTCTTTGAAGTAAATCGTCCTTAAGTTTGTGTCATCATGATATGGTGTTAGATTTCCAGTGTTGAAAGTGTTGTGAACACCAGAGTCCTCCTCCATATCTACCACATATGCATTGTCACTCACTTTAGTGATGATGTGATAGGGTCTAGTTGCTTTAGGCATTAACTTGTTTTGCCTTCTTTTTGAAAACCTTTCTTTTCTGAGGTGTGCCCAAACCCAGTCTCCTTCTTGGATTTGTCTTTTACAGGTTGCACCCTTATTTGCTTTGCTTTTGTATCTTAGGTTAGCCTTCTCAATGTTGTTTTTGACTTATGGATTTTCAGTAAGGATTCTGCTTCTGCCCTTGCTTCCTTGTGAGGTATGTCCTGCCCTAGCAAGTCAATCAAAGCAATAGGAAGTAAAGGATTGATACCAAATATACATTCAAAAGGTGATATCTTAGTAGTAAGGCTGGGACTCTTGTTATAGGCAAATTCAACATGACCGAGCTTAAGATCCCATTCTCTTAGGTTTTTCTGAACTAGAGTCCTTAAGATAGTGCCTAGGGTCTTGTTGGTTTCTTCAGTCTGACCATTTGTCTGAGAATGGTAAGAAGTACTAAACATTAATTTGGTACCTATTAACTTCCATAGGGTTAATCAAAATACACTTAAGAACTTACTACCCTATCTAAGACAATGGACCTAGATATACCATAAAGCCTAACAAGCTATGAAATGGCCCATTTAAGACACATGCTTGGCATCATCAGTTTTGTGACAAGCTATGAAAATCTATCCATCACTGCCATAATAGCATTTTTACATCTCTTAGTTCTTGGTAGAGCTACCATGAAGTCTATACTCAAGTGTTCCCTAGGTCTTGTGGCAATAGGCAATAGCTTATAATCACCCTTATATAAGGTCAATTTATCTTTGAGGTAGGTTTCACATCTAAGCACAAATTTTCCCACAGTTCCTAACATTTTAGGCCAAAAGAAATTCCAAGCTAGCATATCTAGGGTCTTTTGTATACCAAAATGACCTCTTAAGGTTCCCTCATGCACTTCCTTAACCAATATATATGTTAATGGGGACTTAGGTATGCAGAGCCTCTTCCCTTTGAACATTATACTTGAGGTTCCTTCTGGCATTTCTAATAAAGTTCACTTAGTTCAGGTTCTGTTCCATATAATTCTTTGATCATCTCTAAACCACCTTAGTCTCCAGCAATGCTAACAAGTGGCTTCTTGTACTAAGAGCATCAAATGATATAAGCCTTTCGAGCTTTTTATTTAGAGAAAAATGTGAATGATTGCAAAAATTCAACCCATTTGGCATGCCTAATGTTAAGTTTCTTCTATCCATTAATATGCCATGGAGACTCACAATCTGAATAGAGTATAAAAGCTTGCACTCCTAGGTAATGTGTCCAATTCTCTAAGGCCCTGACTATGACATAAAACTCCTTGTCATTAGTGGAGTAGTTAAGCTTGCTACCATTTAGTTTTTCACTTAAATATGCTATTGGTTTGCCTTCTTGTAGTAAAACAATCCCAATCCCTCTACGATTAGCATCACTCTTCACTCCAAATACACTACTACAAATTTTGATTGTAAATCAAGATGTCATCCAAATACACTACTACAAATTTTCCCAAACAAGGCCTTAATATAACAGTCACCAATCCCATAGAAGTACTAGGTGCACCGATTAGTCCAAAGGGCATAACTAGCCATTGATATCATCCATATTTAGTCTTGAATGCAGTTTTCCACTCATCTTCTTCCTTCATCCTTATCTGATGATAGCCACTCCTTAGGTCTACTTTGGTAAACCACTCAGCTCCAGTTTACTCATCAAGGAGGTCATTTAGTCTAGGTATAGGGAAACTATATTTCACTGTGATGTTGTTAACACTCTTGCTGTCAATGCACATTCTCCAAGTTTCATTTTTTTTGGATTTAACAAGGTGGGCACTGCACAGGGGCTCAAAATTTCCCTTACATACCCCTTTTTCATCAACTCTCCACTTTGCCGCTACAGCTCCTGAGTTTCTTTAGGGTTTGATCTATAAGCTGGTTTATTTGGCAATGGGGCACTAAGGATAAGGTCTATTTGATGCTCTATTCCTCTTATGGTGGGCAATCCTATGGGTAATTGATCGGGACTTTACGTCCTTCAATAGTAATATCGCAAGTGCACAGCGTAGCTAAGTACGACGGCAAGTACGGGTCGAACCCATAGGGAGTGGAGGTTAAATTAATGGTTTCTCGATCGATTAGTGCGTTCAAAAACGTAAAATATGATGTTTGGTGATAGAAATAGCTAAAGCACGCAATTAAAAATACTTCATGAAAACTAAGCATAAAACTAAATAAAGATGCAATGAACTAAAGCAAAGAGAAAATGACTAATAAGCTAAAGAGCCATAAGCTAGGCTTTTTCACCAAAATAGTATTGTGCTAAACGTTAACCTATGGTCGTGGATATAAGTTATAGGGAAGAATGTATCGCAAATACAAATTTCCTCTCTCGAGCAACAAAAGCTTCGTAAAAGCTACTCGACTACCTATTCTCATGAAGCTAAGCACAGTTTAATACATGGAGCACACATTTAACATTTCCAATCAAATTATCTACCTATTCTCATGGAGATGACTTAATTTATAAGCATAGGTTATGGTTGAAAATCGGCTCTCGCCCACAATTCAATAACACTACAAGAATAATTGAAAAATCCATCTTAAACCAAAATCAACAAATCCAAACCATAGGTGAAAGCAAGCAAATTAAACTACATATATGGTGATAATACCTAACCTAAGCCAAAATGTACTACTCACTCACATTGATGTTAAACAAAACTAAAGGCATTGAGTTTATGCTAAGTACTATAATAACAACAAAAATCGAAGCAATAAAGTGTAGAGAATAAAAATTACTAGCTTGGAATTCAATCCAAGGAAGATAATCAATTGAAGAACTAAAGAATGCCAATGATAAACTTCACAATTGCATTCCAAATGTTTGATGAAATGATTTAATAGATTGACTTTATCTCAATTACATGAATATATCAAATGAGCATCAATGATGAATTTACAAAAGCTTGAACCATCTATAATAAGTTTTTGAATAGAAATTGCAACTAAGAGTAGAAGAATGAATCAAGGAAAATACATAAAGGAAGATTAAAACTAACAAATACCAAAGAAAGCTTGAAGTACAGAAAATTGAGTTGCAGAAGGATTGGATGATTTGCTTGAGCCTTTTTCTTTTCTATTTATAGGAGGGGGGACAAGTGGTGGGTGGGGGCTTCATGATTTCTTCACCACCTCTATTTGTGAGATATGTAAGCTATAGATGGGTGACAAATAGGGGTAGTGGAGTAGTAGAGTATGAGAGATAGAAGAAATGGGTAGGGCATCCAATCAGCAGCTTTTAAAAGCATAATTATTACAAACCACCTAAATTTTCGACCCGAGCTAATCCATTCGATCTGGCCGAGCGAGAAGCAGGTAAACAGGTCAAAATCTTTGAAAATAGAGTAGTCACAAAAAAGGCTCCGTTGGATAGGTTCGCTCAACCCATTGAAAATTCTTCTGTTGACATTCTGAAGCTATTGAATGTGAATAGTACTTTCGCTCGACCGGAGCCAACTTCGCTCGACGGGGTCAAGCAAATTTTAAGATGGCCCTGCTCAGCTTTTATCTCTAATGCAATTCCCCTAAGCCAAGCCCTTACTTATCCTCAAGCAAGTTTATTGTCAACATTAAGAAGTAAGACCGGGAATAACATAAATGCACAAAATGTATCTAGAAACGTTATAAACGTAAAAGCACAAGCTACAAATATCAAAAGGTGTATGAAAGGTTAGCAAGCCATGACTATCAATTGTTAAAGCTTGAAATAGGCGCCTGATTCCGCAAATCATCCTCAAAACAAGTCATCAAGCTAGGCAAGATGAACAACCACACTCAAGTGTTTAAAGTTACGTTCATTCCCCTATTCTATGGCTCAAAGTGATGTGAGCCTCCTAATAGAGATGTGTCAAAGTTACGCATCTCGGTACTTGGCAACTCAAAGGTTAAGACTTCACTAAAAGTAGGTGGACTGATCTAAAGGGTAGAATTGAATAAAACAATGAAATGTGATGGAAGGCTAGTGAATGGAGGCTAAATGAAGGTCGTGTAATGAAAAGAATAGCATAACTAGCTCGTTTGATCTACATAAGTTGGCATTACTAATAGTTTTGAAAATTTTCTTTTCTTTTCTTTATTTTTTTAGTTTTTATTTTATTTTATTTTTCTATTTTTTTATTATAGTTTTTTTTTTCAATTTTTAGTTTTGCTAAGAATATATATTGGTGATAGCTCAAGATAACTATGAAATATGTAATAATAAGGTGAAGAGCTATATGCATAGTCATTGACCTTAGAATTTGTATTATAGCATAGTCAAGAACAAAAAGGAAACTTTTAAGGATTAAGGATGTATAACAACAAACTAAAATTTTAATCACCATAATTATACATACGTGGTGATTAAAATGAAACAAAATAAAGACAAATAATAACTAAGAGTGCCAAAGATGATTAACCATAGTTTATTGAACCAAAACTAAGCTAAAGTAGTTTTCTATTAGGAAAGATATGTGTGATAAATGAATAGGCTAGAAATGGATGGGGTTTAATGAAATGAGTAGGATAAAGGAATATATACAATCCTATACCAATAGCTAGATCCATATAAAACCCAGCAAGTTGCCAAATCATGGCTAGTGCACTACAAATCCAATCCCATTAATCTACATGGATGCACGGTATAGGCTCAATAATTATTCTCGGGATTAAAACATGTCCACAAATAGCCAAAGGCGGTGCCACAAACATAATCCTGCTTGACTATTGTTTTGAAAACTTAAACGTTCACTGGTTTGAAAGTCACAGATTTTGAAAAAATAATCTAAGTTTGCTAAAATACCATAGACAAGTAAAAAATGTGGCCTTAAATGGTATACAAGATAATTATTTATAGATCCAAAGTGTGTATAAGTGTTGATCAACTACCAAAAGCATGCAACAAATTGTCACTACAATCACGATATAATATAGATAACATGAATCAACTAAGCCAAGTATTAGCTCATCACCTTCCTTAAGCCGAATAGAGCAGTGTCCTTAAAGCGACAACAGCTCGAGGAAGGTGAGAGAAAAAGTGCAAAATCTTATGTAAAATGTATAAAAAACTATCTAATTGTATTCCGCTTAAATGATCAAAGGTTATTCAGTCTGATTGAGCGGGCTCAAAATTGGCGGATTTTTTTGGTTATCTTCGTGTTTCTCCTCAGCATGCCCGAGTATGTGTTTCTTGACCTCTACAACACAAGTTTTTGTTGTTTGCATTCTATTGCGCACATTCCAAAACCATTTCATAATCAACTCATCATGATTCTTGAATCCACAAGCTTAGCACAAGCATGCTACACAACAATACAAACTAAAACTTAAAACATTAATTAAAAAGTAAAAACTCAAACCAAAGTTAGGTAGCCTCCCAACTAGCGCTTCTTTTAGGTCATTAGCTAGACCTTTTTCAATAAATAACTTGATACACTATGAAGGAGTTCGTCAAACTCAATCCCTACACAAGAAAGAGTTATGTAATAATAAATAGAGAAAAATAAAGACAAATATCTCAATGAAATAGAATAGATATAGAAAAATGGCTTATCATTACATGATGAAAAGCCAAAGAAAAGGCAGACAAAGAGAGGGAGGGGAAAATCAGTTGGAATAGGTTGACATAGATCAATGGAGGCGAATCTATATCTAACTAAGGGAAAATCTTTATGACCATTAAAAGGAGCATGAAACCAACCAAACTGAGGTATGATGGGGTGATCACAATGCATGATGTTTAGTGTCTCACTAGAAAGAGTGTTTGATGTATGCACATATGACTCCTTATTAATAGGCACATTAATTGTGTGATCACAATGCTCATTCAAAAACAAGTCATGCTTACATTGCATAAAAACAAGAGACTCATTATGTAAGGCAAGTAAGGTGCCTCAACAATAGGCTCATAATGAGAGGGCATAGGGCTACAAAGCTCATCATTTATGCCATCAAATGATGTTTCCAAAATAGGGTTATCTATGGAGGAGGCAAATTGGTTAAGGGCTTGTCTTAACTGCATACAAAATTCCTTAAAATCTTCATTTCCATAAATCAAATCATCATCATCATCATCAAACTCCTTGAAGGGTGGAGAGGGACAAGGGTAAGAAAAAGGTACAGCGGAGGACCTATTAAGGTAACTAGGATCAGCATATTCTACACTAAACTCATTAACCAAGTCATAACTCCCATAAACTTCCATATGAATTTTTCCCGATATAGTCATCCTTCAGTGCTAAACATGAAGGAATGGCCTCCAAATGGTCAAGAAAGGTTGTATGATTCATATCGAGAAAAGGGACAGTATGAGCCATTTCTTGTTCATAGGTTTCCTTGGCAAACCATTAAAAAAAATTCCCAAACTCTTTCTATTGGTTGGTCTAGGAACTCAAAGTTATACATGATCTCGACTTGATCCCTTGTCTCATCATTTTAACCATCATACATTATTTTACATGTACTCCACATTTCAAGGTCATGGTCATGTGGGAGTGAGTCACCAAGCCTTCAATAATACCTCCAAAAAGCTTCATGCTTAAATTGATGACACAATAAGCTAGCCATAAGAATCATACAAAGAACCAACTAACTAAGAAAAACCATCAAAATAAGGCCGTCACTCCCCGGCAACAACGCGGAAAACTTGATCGGGACTTTACGTCTTTCAATAGTAATACCGCAAGTTCACGGCGTATCTTAGTACGACGGCAAGTATGGGTCGAATCCACAGGGAGTAGGGGTTAGGTTAATAGTTTCTCGATTGATTAGTGCGTTTAAAAACATATAATATGATGTTTGGTGATAAAAATAACTAAAGCAAGCAATTAAATATACTTAATGAAAACTAAGCATAAAAGTAAATAATGATGTAATAATTTAAAATAGAGAAAAAATGAGCAATAAGCTAAAGAGACATAAGCTAGGCTTTCTCACCAAAATAGTATTATGCTAAACATTAACCTATGGTCTTGGATATGAGTTATCGGGAACAATGTATCGTAAATACTAATGTCCTCTCTCGAGCAATAAAAGCGTCCTAAAAAATACTAGACTACCTTCTCATAGAGCTAAGCAAAATTAAAGACATGGAACAAACATTCAACATTTCCAATCAAAGCATTTACCTATTCTCATAGAGATTACTTAATTTTTAAGCATAGATTATCGTTGAAAATCGACTCTCCCCCTCAACTCAACGACACTACAACAATGATCGAAAAATCCATCTTAAACCATAATCAACAAATCCAAACCATTGGTCAAAGCAAGAAAATTAAACTACAAACATGGTAATAATACCTAGCCTAAGCCAAAATGAACTACTCACTCACATTGAAGTTAAACATAACTAAAGGCATTGAATTTATGATAAGTACTAATAACAACAAAAATCAAAAGCAATAAAGTGTAGAGAATAGAAATTACTAGCTTGGAATTCAATCCATGGAAGATAATCAATTGAAGAACTAAAGAATGTCAATGATAAACGTCATAAGCTCCAATTGCAATCCAAATATGTGATGAAATGAGTTGTAGAAGGATTGGATGATTTACTTGAGCCTTCTTCTTCTCTATTTATAGGAGGGAGGACAAGTCTTGGGTGCTGGCTTCATGATAACTCCACCACCCCTATGTGTTAGATAAGTAGGCTATAGATGAGCAACAAACAAATTGCTCGACCTGGTCGAGCGAGCATCAGGTATAAAGGTCAAAATCTTTAATAATAAAGTAGTCACCCAAAAAGGCTCCCTCAAACGTTCCGCTCAACCGATGGAAAATGCTTCTGTCGACATTCTGAAGCTATTGGATGTAAATAGTACTTTTGCTGGACCCAAGCCAACTTTGCTCGATCGGGTCGAATGACCTTCAGGATGGTTCTGCTCAGCTTCTATCTCTAATGCAAGGCTTTTGCATGCTTAGCTCGACGCAGTTTTGGTCGAGTGGGTTGAGAATAACCAACTTTAGCTCCTTCTGCCCTTGTTTCATTGACTTGGGTCATCAAGGCTTTGACTACTTTAACTTCCGGAGTTAAGTGAGTATTGTATGTGCCAAATGTACTTGATTTATGATCGATTTTGACGAATTTTACCTGAATGCACAAAAACACCAAAATACCCAACCAAGCGTAAAATCCCAAATAAATCAATCATAGTTATGAAAAATCCCAATACAACAAAGCCAAATAATGGGGATAAAATAAGAATAAAATGCAGCTAACAGCAATTCTGATGGAAAAACATCTTGAAACTTTGTCAAAAACTCAGTTAACCTTGAATTTGTTTGATGTGATCCTGTGAACACCACTTTGGTAAATAGAATAAATACCTCCGTGCTAGCTCTAATTTCCTTAACACAACTTTTCCTGCTTATTAGATGAATTGGTTGTTTTGTCATAGGTAGGGGAAAAGCCTTATGAGGAGGTAAAGGTACTAGGTCTTTAATCTTCCCCTCATGTCTCAAGGTGTACACATTAGTCACTCCATTATGCTTAGTGTCTCTATCATGTTGCCAAGGTCTCCCTAATAGAATGTGACGGGCATCCATATTAAGAACATCACATAAAACATGATCTTCATATGATCCTTTCTTGAAGCTCACTAAACATTGCCTCTTAACATAATTCCCAGTGTTTTCATCCAACCACCTCAACTTATAAGGATATGGATGGGGTCTAGTGCTCAAATTCAACCTTTTTACTAAATCTTTACTTACACAATTGGACTCACTTCCACTATAAATGATTAAGTCATATAAATCATTAGCTTACCTGTACTTTGTCTAGACGATATTTTCCCTTGTTAACTACATAAGTGCTCTCAGGTCCATCCACAAGTGTGGGAGTTAGAACTACCTCTTCTTTTACATCCATGAAAACAAGCATAGCTTAAGGTCCAACCCTACTGTCAATTTTTGTTTATTTCTTTTGTGTAAAAGCCCTAGCATTGGAACACTTATTTTTGTAGTGACCATGACCATGACATTTGAAGCAAATAACATCTTTGTTATATGCCACACTCTTGTCCGTATGTTGGGGTTTGAAAGTTGTGGATTTGTTAGTTCTTTGATTGCTCATAGAGTTGGTTCTAGTTACTGGTGTCCTACTGTTCCTAAAACTTTTTTGGTTTCTGTTCTTTTCATATTTCTCTCACACTAGATCACTATTGCATGCACCATCATAAGTAAGGTTCTCATTGGTTCAAGTTTTTCCCTAATTTCTTCCCTTAATCCACCAAGAAACCTACCAATCTTCATTTCTTCAGGCTCATTTATATCAGACAGAATAAATAACCTCTCCCTATCCTTGATATGCAGAGTCATACTACCTTGTCTCAAATTTCCCCAACATTCAAATAACTGTTGTTTATAAGTGGTGGGAGCATACTTTCTCCTTAGGTGTTTCTTAAGCTTATCCCAAGAACCAATCTTGAACCTATCCTCTCTTTTTTGTTGTTTTTGTATACCCTTTAACCATATGACTGACAATTTGGTGAGTTTGACCTTTGCTAACATAAAACGTTGATCATCTGGTGTTTCTTTAAATTCAAAGTATCTCTCCAAACTATTCTCCTGTTCCACATAATCTTCAAGGTTACTAGTAGTTCCCTCAAAGTCTGGTACATTAACTTTCAGAAACCTATCACTAACACTATGGTTTGGCTTGGGTTGATTTAGAATTCCAGAGTTGTTTAAGGTGAGAGATAATTGTTCCACCATTTTAGTGAAATTTTTAAGCCTAGTTTCATTATCTATATTGACAAAAGGGTTCACATTGACAAAGTGATTCAAGTTTAAACAAATAGAAATAAGAAAACACATAGAATAAGAACTAAACACTCAACACAACAATTCAAGAAATCACTTATTGAACCAAATGTCTGAACACTTTGAGAGAAAGTTTTCTGTAAAGAAAACTTCCTAAGAAAACCAAGAGATAGAACTGACTTGAAATTGTGGATTTAGAGTTCTCAACAAAGCAAACAAATCAAATGAAAGTAATAAGAACAAGGAAGAACAAGGAGGAACAAGTTACAGATCACCTTATCAACATCAATTGTTCTGTGTTTGCTGACTTTCTTGATAATCTTCTTCAACGTAGTCTCCTGTTTTCCCTTCAAAAGTGTCACTGCGTTATTCTAATAGCCTTGCTCTGATACCAAGTTGCAGCAATCACACCAAGATCTGTGTAATTCTTTATTTGAAAATGCACCATAAAGAGGAACAAATGCCAAGAACAACAAAGTCACTGATATGATCAAAAGGATTCTGATATGTGATCAATACCCTTTCAATCCACTGGTTTGGTTAGGCAAAGATCTCCCTCAAGATTCTAGGCTACACTCACCAAGACTCTTGGATAGGATAAATTTAACCAAGCCTTCTTGTTTCACTCACAGAAAGCATTGGTCAGAAATAGAATTGAAGAACTCTAAATCCTCTCTATGAAGAACTCAAAGATATGTTGTATTATTGAAAATCAAAGAATGAGTTTACAAAAGATAAACAAGGCCTATATATAGACTAGGCTCCTACCAAGAACGTGTCTTGTTGATGTTGCCCATATAGGCTGTTAGGCCCTTCTTTGATAGCTTGCTCCATTCCTTAGTTTGGTGGCACAACATATTGCTCATCAATACTTGATTTATGATGATCAACCTCCCTAATATTGGTCTTCAAGTCAGTGTTAGTCCTCTGATTAGTGTTCAGCATCGTGGAGGATTTTTCAGTCAAACACATGGGTGTGCTTGGTTCAACTTATGAAACATAAGGCTTAAATCAATTTTTGATTAAACATAATTCAATACATATTTTGACTTTGGACTTCAATTTTTTATCATTTAGGCATTTAAACTTAATATGATTTTGGACCAATTAAACAATTAAATATAATTACTTAATTTATTCGTTTAATTTATTATGCTTTTTGAATATCATCAATTAAAAGAGTAGAGTCTTCAATTTCCCCCTTGATGAAAGTCAAGACCATATTTGCTGAATCATATTGCTAGGTGAAAATGATTTAAACATGATAAGAGCAAAAACTTAAACAAACGTAATTTCATCATCAAGTATAAACTGTATAATTTTACAAGACTTTAAAATATGTCTAAAAACAGAACAATAATAAATTAATCTCAATATCATCAAGTATGTGTTCACCAATAACATCACATGCAATACCTTTAAGCTATTGTCAATCATAGCAACCAATCATATAAGCAACTAATTATATCACATGCAAAGTTAACATATCATAACTCAATCAATTAAGTATCAACTTATTCATATGAGTATAAAGAATAATATACGAATTAAAAATATGTCTAAAATAGTGAAAAATCATTATGAAATGCATAACTAGTCACCAAATCCAACTTGTAGTAATAAACAAAAAAACAAGCAATTAGCAAAGAAAAAACATCCATCAAGCATATGCTACGCCTATGTTAAAATTATTACAAGCCACAAAATATTCTCCCCCTTTTTGACTTTCCTCAAAAAGTAAACAGGGATTGACAACATTTGCGATTGTTTTTCCAAACCTAAATATGTTTGTTGAAATAAAGATTGTTCATAAATGTAACAACCTTGAAAAAAAATTCACATCCTGGACCTTGTCTTCCTCTTCTTGGAACCCTTTAGTTTGCCGGGGGATGGTGTAGATACATCAGTCTGGGGAGTTGTCTCAACAGGTAGTGGTGCATGGGTAATAGGGGCAACAACCTCAGCTTCTTTGATTTCTTCCTCCTCCTTTTCTTCTTCTTCTTCTTCTTCTTCTTCTTCTTCTTCTTCTTCTTCTAGTTCAACCTCTCCTTCTTTGTTCACATCTTCCTCCTTTTCAACGACCTTCTCCTCTTCCACTTCTTCCTTGTTAACTACTTCCTTCACTACTATCCCTTTCATCTCTTTCATAAAAGTGTCCAGCATAAAGTTTATAGTGGAAACTTTGTCATGTAGTTTAAGAAGGGACAGTTTCATATAACTAACCTTAGAGTCAAGGGACTTAAGGCGAGAATGGGTATTATGGTCCTTGATTTTTGGTTCAAGACGAGTGATATTTTTCCCATGGATCTTTCTAAGATCCTCTTTTTAGAAACTGATAAGTTTGAGTATAACTCATTCTTACCATTAACTTTTAAAATACCAATGGGAGGGAGGATGTTGTTGGAAAAGACTAAGGACCAGTATCATCCATTTCCTCTATATCAAATAGTAGATTTAAATGGTTAAGACCAATGTCAACAAATTAGCATAAGGAAGAGCAATGTTGCGGAAAAGAGAACTACAAAAGAGCTTGTTGAACAAAATGAGAGAGACATAATCAATTGTGTTCACAGTTGCCGCTTTTCACATTAAAATGAGGTGAGCATCTGAAACAAGTTCGCAAGAGGAATTGCGAGAATAGACTTTTTAAACAAGAGGAGTGTATAGCAACTTCCTACACAAATTTAAGCCATTGTGAGTAAGTTGTCGTTTAGTATATAGATAGTAATCATAAGCGATTTTTAAGGCTAAATGAATTCGGACAAGATTCATAAACCAAACGTTTAAGTTGTTGTTTGAATTCAAGTTTATTTGCTAACAAATATATTTAGTTTAATTAAATTACCTTTATTATTTAAAGGTACTTAATAATTTAATTCCATTTTTATATATTTAAATATTGTACCAAGAAATTGAAATTGATTTTCGATTCTCAAATACATTTTAAAACATCCAAATAACATACATTGCCACGTAATTTTCATATGCACTTAAATCACACAAATTTTTAAAATAATGTCCAAAACAAATTGGACTTCAAGGCTTTGTAAATATATCCGCTTATGGATTCTCCGTAGAATTAAAAGATCAAGTTATGTTACCCTTTTCAACATGATCACGTATGAAATAATGATGTACCTCAATGTGTTTTGTACGTGAATGTTGCACTGGATTTTTAGTATTACAAATTGCACTAGTGTTGTCACACTCAATTGTTATGCCTTTGAGATTAATTCTAAGATCTCAAAGCTATTGTGCAATCTATAATATATGAGTACAACATGCACCGACTTCTATATATTCAGCTTCTACCGTTGACAAAGCAATTGAATTTTGCTTTTTAGAATGCCATGAAATCAAAGATGATCCCAAGATCCTGAAGTGCCCTTTCCGTCCACCTTATAACCAACATAATCCACATCTAAAAAAACCAATCAAAGCAAAATTTCTACAACTTGGGTACCATAGACCAAAGTCTTTAATAGGGCTGCACACGGTCCGGTCTGGTCTGGTTTGACAGAAAAATCAGACCAGTCCAGAAATTTCGGTCTGAAAATTTTTCAGACCAGACCAGACCAGTCAAAAGACCAGACCAGACCGTTCTAGAACGGTCTGGTCTGGTCTGGTCTACGGTTTTTTTTTTTTGGTATTTTTTTAATTGAGTGAGAATCTAAGATAAACGATAATCTGTAAACAAAATACATTTTCTTGCATTTTCATCGCAAACTATAAAAGGTTTATCCATCGACATCGCAAACTACAATTGATCATCAACAATCTATTTAGTCTACAAAGACTAAAATATCAACCAATATCAACAACATATATTATCAACCTTAATTAATGAGGATAGTTTCTTGCATTTTCTTGCATAATACAGCAGCAGCAGCATATTAACATTCAACATATCAAATGAGTAATACCAACATATTAACATTCAACATTCAACATAATTAACAATTTAACATTCAGAAATGTAGATTGTGATTTTGGGTTGATTGTGATTTGTGATTGTTTAGTTTGTGTTATAAAAGAAAGCTAGAAACATTTCTTCATTGTTAAACACATTCTTGCTTCTGATTTTTCAAGTGCAAATTGTGAAGGTGTAAAAATGTGTGAAAAGTAGAGAAGATGAGTTTTGGAACAAGTCCAGGAAATGTAGCTGTCCACCATAGAAGCTGCACTGCTAAAGTTATTGAAAAGAGGGTGAAAATTGCAGAATTGGTTTTAAGGGTTTTGATATTTGGGCTTTATGTTCTTCCTGCTTCTCTTATTGGGTTTGATTCTGAAGTTAAGGTCATCTTCTCCATCACAAAAAAGACTAAGTTCATTGATATGAAAGATTCTACACTTGAAAAATCAAAACAAAAGGCTAAATTCTCCAGTAAAACAGAAGGCTTGAAAAAACCCTAAAAAATCAAAAAATCAAGCAATATACTTACATTACGAGATTCTACACTTGATTCCGTGGTGAATGCTGAGATTCTACACTCGAAGAAGCACAGAAGCACTGTCGATACTCGATTGTCAATCGGTTGAAGGCGAGGAGGCAAGCGATTATCAGAGAAGCCAGGAGCACAGAAGCCTCGAAGAAGGAATGAGAGAGAAGGCGAGGAAGTCTGAAATGGAGATGGAGATTGGAGTGGAGGCAGCCAGGAATTTCAGATTAGGAATTCATGAAATGAGTACTGACTTACTGAGTAGTTGCCCAACCCTAATGCCTAATCCCCTAAAATTTGATTTTAAAACGGTTTTACGGTCCGGTTTGGTTTTAAAATTTTAAAACCGGGACCGGACCGTAAACCGTTTAAAAAAAAAAAAAAAAACCAGACCAGACCATTTAGACCGTAGACCAAACCAAATATTTAAATTACGGTTTGGTCCGGTTTGGTCTACGGTTTAGACCAAACCATGTTCAGCCCTAGTCTTTAATGCCTTGTAAATCTCTAAAGATTCTCTTAACTGACATTAAATGAGATTCTTTTGGGTTAGGTTGAAAACGAGCACATAAAACAAACACTAAACATTATATCCGGACGACTAGCTGTTAAATACTATAGTGAGCCGATCATACCTCTATAAGAATTTTGATCAACACTCTTATCATTTATATCTTGATCTAAGCTTAGTGCTGCACTCATAGGCATATCAACACTTTTGGATTGATCCACATTTTACTTCTTTAAAAGATATCTAACATACTTACTTTTACAAATAAATATGTCATTCTTCTTTTGCTTAATTTATAGTCCAAGAAAGAATGTTAACTCTCTCCCATCATGCTCATTTTGAAATCTTTGCACATAATCTTAGAAAATTCCTTGCATAAAAAATCATTTGTAGCTCCAAACAACGTATCATCAACATATACTTCAACAACAAGAATATCTTTTCCTTTAGTTTTAATAAAGAGCATTTTATCAATTTTACCTCGTTAATATGTCAAGTAAATGTGAGCTAAATCTATCATACCCAGACCTTGAAGCTTATTTCAAGCCATATAATGCTTTATTTAGATCAAACATATGATTAGGCAAATTCGTATTTTCAAAACAAGGTGGTTGTTTAACATATACTTCCTCTTGCACGTAGCCATATAATGCTTTATTCAACATCTGTTTGTGTACGAAGCAAAAGCAAGCATAATCTGAATAGATTCTAACCTAGCTACGAGTGCAAAAGTTTCATCATAATCAATAACTTCTACTTCTTGATTATAACCTTGAGCTACTAGCTTTACTTTATTCCACATGATCTCTCCATCCTCATTGAGCTTGTTGTGAAAGACCCATCTAGTTTCAATAATAGTACGATCTGGAGGTCTTTCAATTAGATCCCAAACTTTGTTTCTTTCGAATTCATTGACTTCACTTTGCATAGCAATGATCCACTCCAATTTCCTTATGTATTCTTTTATATCCTTTAGTTCAACAAGAGAAACAAAAGCAAAAAATGCACATATGTTTTTAAGAGAGGAACGAGTTTGAGTACCTTTATTTGGATCACTTATGATGTTCTCTGAAGGATGTTGAGATCACAATCTAAAGCTTCCTTCTAGTATGGATGGTGTATGATCATTTAAATAACTGGTTCCTACTTCCTTTGAGGTGTCTTTAGTTGGAGTATCGAAATCAGTACAGTCAGGAGCTCTTTCTAGGTCTTAAGGCTGGGTCTCAAGATCAGGCGCTGAGTCTTTGTTGCGATCAACCTGTTTTTCTTCAACCTCATCAAGACTTTGTATAAGCTCTTACAGATTCTTCTTTTCATCTTCATATTGATCATTGGCATCTACTTCATCATCACTTACGTCATCAAAATACTTATAAAGGTTTAACTCATTAAATCCTTCACTTAATATTTCATTACCCGACTCATCAAAAAGGAGCTCTTTCTAAGTCTTAAGGCTGGGTCTCAAGATCAGTCGTTGAGTCTTTGTTGCGATCAACTTGTTTTTCTTCAACCTCATCAAGACTTTGTATAGGCTCTTACAGATTCTTCTTTTCATCTTCATTATAATCATTGGCATCTACTTCATCATCACTTACGTCATCAAAATACTTATAAAGGTTTAACTCATTAAATCCTTCACTTAATATTTCATTATCCGACTCATCAAAACCTACATGTATGTTTTCTTCTACCATACTTGTACTATAATGAGTATCCTAAAAATATACCTTCATCACATGTACCATCAAATTTACCTAGATTATTCTTACCATTATTGTGGATAAAGTACTTACAACCAAATGGTCTAAGGTAGGCTATTTTTGGTTTCTACCCTTAAATAGCTCGTAGGGTGTTTTCTTTAGTATAAGTCTAATGAGACACCTATTTAAGACATAGTTTGCTATATTAACCGCTTCGGCCCAATAATGTTTAGCTAATTCATTTTCTATGAGCATAGTCCTAGCCATTTCTTCTAAAGTGTGTTTTTTCCTTTCAACAACACCATTTTGTTGTGTTGTCATTGGAGCTAAAAAGTTATAGGTTATACCATATTTCTCACAAAACGAATCGAAGCCTAATTGATCAAACTCTCTCCGGTTGGCAGATTTCATAGAGTTTGCATCTCTTTACAAAGCCTTGAGAATAGCTTCAAAGCTTCGCCTTTATTCTTCAAAAAATCAACCCACGTAAATTTAAAAAAATCATCAATTGTTACTAGTATATAAGATTTACCTCTAATGCTCCTTACACGCATTGGACCACACAGATCAATATGTAGAACTAGAAGTCCCATAGCCAGATCTTTACATACTAATTCATGCATCGTGTCCGTATTGATGTGACCTAGCCTTCTATGCCATAGCTTTGGTTCATCCATTATATCTTTTAAACACTTGAAATCTTGAGATGTAGTTTCGTTAGTATTTGAAGCATAAACATTATCATGTCTAAGGGCTGTGATAAATGTATTTCCGTTGTTAGGATTTTTAACAACACATTTTTCTTTATCAAATATCACTTGATTACCTTTATCACATAATTGAGACACAATTAGCAAACCACACTTTAGACCTTTAACCAAATAAACATTATCAATAACTGTAGAAGGGTCCTTACCAACCTAGCCAACACCTAATATTTTGCATTTACCTTTGTCGCCTAGAGTAATCGAACCACTACACATTTCTTTAATTTCTGAAAATAAAGAAATTTTACCACTCATGTGTCTCGAATATCTACTATCTAAGATCTATTTTTGCTTTTCCTATAAAAAAAATAATTCTCAACCTTACTTGGCCAACGAGGTAACAAATTTGGGAGCATATTCGTGGTAGACCATGTTAGGTGGTCTTGTCCCTTTAGGAACCCATACTTGTTTTACCTGCTCACGTAATTCATAAGGAAAGGTATTCATCATAATAGTTATCCTTAGGTATGTAAGGACATGCCAACTTAAGATGTCCTTCTTTGCAACAATAGTAGCAAGTAGGCATGTGTCTATGTTTATGTGAGCTTTTAACAAATGTGATTTGACTCTTAATAGTTATGTTTGGCGTTATTATAACCAATACCACGTTTATCATTAGATCCTTTTTTCGTGTGAGAATTTTCAAAAATTTAAATTCAGCATCATTAAACTTAGTCAAGGATTGCATACTTTTTTCAGACTCATGCCTCAAAGTCTTTAGATCAAATTTAAGATCATAATTTTTATTCTGAACTTCAATGAGTTGTTTCATTTGACTGATATTATATTCTTTCAAGAGTTTGTCAGTCTCTTCAAATTTAAGTTTTTAAGCCATGAATGATTCATTTTCCTTTATAAGGTCTTCAAAATCTTCGGCATAGAAACAAATTCTATCTTCTAATATGTTCTTTTTGTCTTCTAATATTTGTTCAATTTGAAAAATATCAAAAATGGCTTTAATCAATTCTTCTTTTGAATAAGAGAGTTAATAAAGTCTAGTACTCCTTAGAGTTTTCTTCTAGTTCGTCATCTTTGTCACTATTTTCCCTTAAACATAAATAAGCTTAACCATCTTCATTTTCTGATTCACTTGACCCTTCAGACTCACTCCACTTAGCAATAATTGCTTGGTTCTTTTTGTTTTTCTTCTAGTATTCCTTTTTCTTTTTAGGACATTCCTTTACAAGATGTTCAGTAGATCCACACTCACAGCAAGCTTGTTAGTTTTAGAATTGGAATTGGAAGGGGATTTACCTTTGTAGTCATTTTTGGATTTGAATCTGTTAAATCTTTTTTGCATATTCATTATTCCTTCTAGACCTTTTGTGATTAAGGCAAATGGATCTTTCCTCATCATCTTTTTCGTCATTTTCGCTTGAGGATTCTTGATGTTTCTTTGCCTTTAGTGCATGATTTTTCATGGATGCTATCACATCACTTTCTCCATCATCATGGAGGATAATTTCATGAGTTGTGAGCTTTCCAAGAAGATCATCAAGTAATAGCACTCTTAAGTCTTGGGCTTCTTATATGGCGGTGACTTTTGGACCCCATTTAGATCTTGGAAGACACCTCAAGACCTTTTGGACTTTTTTGCATTATGGAATGTTTAGCCAAGAAAATTCAAACAATTAGTAATTAATGTAAAATGAGTAAACATTTCATTAATATTCTCATCCTTTTTCATCTTAAACATTTCGTATTGATGCATGAGGATGTTGATCTTTATTTCCTTGACTTGGCTTGTTCCTTCATATGTCACAACCAACTTATCTTATATTTCCTTAGTACTTGTGCATGATGAAACCCTATTGAACTCGGTACCATTTGAAGCACAACACAATTGATTCATGGCTCTATAGTTTTTGGACACGGATTCCAAATCACTTTGTGAGAATTCGTTTTCGGACTTTTCAACATCATTAACATGTGCATCCTTATTCATTGGTACCTTCGGTCCTTTGGTGATGATGTCCCAAAGTTCCATGTCTTGATCAATTACAAACATCTTCATTAATGTTTTTCAATGTGAGAATTTTGTTCCACAAAATAAGGGAATCCTAGAGCACAAATGACCTTAATCAAACAAATCTTCTCCTATCGAACCCATCACAAGATATAATCTTTATACATGTAGCTCCAATACCAATTGAAGGTTGATAGGAGATTGGATACTGTCTAGAGGGGGGTGAATAGAGAGTATGTCTGTTTAAAAATTTTTAATTGAACATTACCTTAAGAGTTTGGGAGACCTTTCAAACACTTTTCTAGAATTATTTTAGGTCAAACAACAAATCTAAAACGAAGTATGAAAATGAAATTAAACAAGAACAAGAGATTTGTTAACAGGGTTTAGCTATCAATAGCCTACTCCCTGCCTATAGGTTCCTTTCCAACCTTTAGGATTCAATGCCTTTTATTAATGAACCCTAGATCACTAAAATATCTCTCTATCTTCTCTCACCACGTTCTTCCTCTTGACGTACGATCTACCAGTTCCCTTAGTAAAAGATATAAACCCATTCTCACGAAAGAGAAAACAAATGAATACTTTTAAAAGTATTTTAAGACTTTAAGACGTAAATGAAACTATATAATTCTAACTCTCTTTAACTCTAAAGTGCCGCTTGGATTGAGGATAAATATTTAAAGGGTAAAAGAAAGCCAAAGTAGGAAAATAAAATTAGTTGGATAGAAGATTTAAGGAATTTGATTGTTAAAGAAGTAGAAAAATTAGTTAGATGAAATATGGATAAAATAACAATTAATTTCCCCATTTTGAGGATTAATTTTACCCTAGGAAAGGGTGGCGGAAACTTTTCTCCAAATTAGGGATATCATCCTCCTTTTTTATTCATCTTTTATAGTTTACTCTAATTCTATCTCTTTCAAAATTCTTTCAATTACTTCATTTGCACCTAGAACTACCTTTATTTCATTAGTTTGACTTTATTTACTCTCTTAATCTTTACATTTAATCCAACTGAGCCTTAAATCCTATTACAATTGTGAGAGTTAGATAAACTATGAAGAACTAGTTTACAACTCTTTTTGATTTTAGACTCACAGTAATTAGATACCAAAATGTTGGTTGTGTTGTTAGTTCTTCAATACTTGAATGAAGCTTCTATTTATAAGTTACGCTTTCAAATAGCCGTTAAGTATCATGAAGCTTCATCTCCTTATATCTCTCCTTTGGTTATGTTCAATTAGTTTTCAAAGCCTTGGTCAACAAATAAAACAAACGCTCCTATTGACTTATTTATTAAAATATGCTTAACTATTTTATAGCATTTTCAAACTATATAAATTTGCCACATTAGTCCTTATACCAAGCATATGATACTAATAAATTTAAACTACGTAATCAATCAAGATAATTCATATTTTATTCCAAGATTGTAGAAACATTTTAAACTATTATTTTCTACACTTTAGGTACTAAAAACGATTGTGTATTTTAAAAAAACAATTCCTTATAAGTATCAAAACCTATAATTAAATAAAATCACTTTTTCACTAAGTAAATCACTCACTTTAATTAAACATTAAAACCGTGTAAGATTTCTTGTCCTTATTTAACTTATAAAACATAAGAATTAGATTAAACATAATTCAACGCATATTTTAACTTCGGACTTAAATTCTTTATTATTTAGGTTTTATATTTAATATGATTTTAAACCAATTAAACAATAAAATGTAATTAATTAATTTATTAGTTTAATTTAATTTGTATTTTAAATATGATCGCTTAAAGGAATTGAGTCTTCATTAGATTTAACTTCCAAAAATGCAGCCTGTTATAAGACGAATATCATTAATAAGTCGGAAGTAAAGGTCAAAAAGCCACGAGAGCAGACAGTTTTGTATTATGTTTTAATATTTTTGGTGATAGACTTTTAGAACAGTTTAAGGACATTTTTTGTCTCCTAACATTTATCTAATATTGGGATCAAGTCTGAAGCATTTGCATCCTGTTCAAAGAACAATATCATTAATAAGTCAGAAGTAAACAAATGAATACTCTTTGTTACGTTTCTTTTAATTTTATGGTAGAAGCCAGCTCAATAAATAAATTACAATAAAGAATTTAAATTTTGTATAGATTTTAGGTTTTATGTGAGTTTGTTTAATAACGATACTTTTTTATGGTAACTTGTAAAATTGTCTTCGGGCTTTAGATGGTACATTCATTGACTTTGAAAGTTCGAAAGGTTGACAAGCCTAGGTATCGAACAAGATAAGGTAACATTTCAACAAATGTTGTTAGCTTTTTCGATAGATATGGAGTTTACCTATATTTTACCTTGTTGGGAAAGCTATGCAAATGATAGTAGAGTCTTATAGGACGCCCTTTCTAGAACTCATCCAATTAAGGTTCCTCATGGTGAGGATACTACCTATTTCAACATCTTAAGTATTGACTTTAGATTAATAATACATTTTTTATCTGGTCATTTTTTAGCAACATACTATCTAGTTGATACTGGATATACAAATGGAGAGGGCTTTTTGGCCCCATATAGAGGTCAAAAGTATCATTTAAAAGAAAGAGTAGATGGTTACAAACCAAGAACATCGCAAGAGTATTTCAACATGAAACACTTGTCTGCGAGAAATGTAATAGAAAGATGTTTTGGTTTGCTTAAGATAAGATGGGCGATACTTTGCAATTCTAGTTGGTATGAAAGTGAGACACATGCCGATATTATATCTGCATGTTGTCTTCTCCATAATCTTATCCGTAGAGAAATGAAGTTTGATCCACTTGAGCCTTTGCTAGATACCGAATATGAAAGACAATTCATGAATGATGACAATGATGGCGACTATATCGATGTAATTGAAACATCTATTGCTCGGACTCTTTGGAGAGACAACCTTGCTCGTCAAATGTTTGATAATTAGCGGCTTCTTATGGCAAAATAAATTTGATTTCAATTTAAGAGTTTTGTAGATTGAAATTGTTAGCTAACGTGATTGAAATCATCTTTAGTTTGTTTAATTTGTACGCTGTAACTTTTGGCCATGAAGTTTTTACTTCAATTGAGTTTAGTTGTTTATTTTGATTGTGTATCGAACAAGAAAAGGTCACTTGACTGTTTAGTTGATTCTACTTAGTTGGTTTAGTTGTTTGTATTAAAATGCTTACTATTTAGATATTCATGTTTTAGTCTTTTTCTTCTTGGTTTGATAGTTTTTGCAGATTATCCTACAATGAGTGAAAGTGGAGCAAGTGTTGACAAGAATACTCAAAGAAGATGGACATACGAAGAAGATTAACTTTTGGTTAAATTGTTGATGGAAATGTTTGCTGAGGAAAAATGAAAAACTGAAAGTAGTTTTAGAAGTGTCTATTGGCGCACTTGGAGAAGTTATTTGCTACGAGCATGTCTGAAGTTAAGCTAGAAGTATCCAATATTGACTCAAGATTGAGCTATCTTAGGAAACGCTTTAATGCATTACATGATATCAAACAAAAAGGAAGTGGTTGTTGGATGGTATGATAATAAGAAAATGGTGACGGGTGATAGCAAACTATTTGACGAATGGGCCAAGGTATTCACAAATGTCTGTTACTTTATTGGTATAATTACGTAACAATTTCAGTATAATGTCTGCTTCTTTCCCATTTCTATCTACCAAAATGATGTATTATATGATCCTAATGATAGCATTTCTTCACAAACAACAAATGAATGTTCTAGATTATAGTGTAATTTTCTCCTTTCATGATTTGCACTTTAGCTATATCACTTTTATGATTGTTGCTATTTTCTATAATGACTTTATTTGGCCATGATTATTTTCTGATATTATTTATTTTTATATTGTATTATGAGTTTTTTTATTATTATTACAGACTCATAAAGATGCAAAAGGCATGTTTCGGAAACCTTTTCCATTTTATGATGATCGTGAGTTAATTTATTCTAAAGATTGGGAAACGGATTAAAAAGCTATTATGCCAGTTGATAGGGATGATGAAGAGGTCCAAGAAGCAACATCAAACAAAGGAGGAGAAGATGTACCAAGCAAAGTGTCGGCGACTAATAAAAGGAATGTAGAAGAGGGTTCTTCCAAGAACAAAGCCAAAAAGAAGGTGCATAAAAATAAAGGGATTCAAACTGTGCAAAAAAAAACCTGAAAATTATGATGGAGAAAATGATCGACGGTAACAATGCACAAATTGAGAAGTTGGTTTCTATTTTGGAAGCTCCAAAGAATATCAAATCCGGTTTGCGTGAATAAGTAGGAAAAGTTCTTGGCATATCAAGAGCTTAAGAACTATTGTTGTGCAAGAAAATGACCGAGGATGATATTGTGACATTCCGTGATTTGAAAGATGAAGATGAAAAATGTGATTATTTTATGAAAATTATTTTTAGATCAAGTGTGAAACAATTTGTTAGAAAACTTTTTTAGTGGTTATTGTGTTTAAAAATGCTAGGAGTATATAATAAGACATGAGAATACTCATAGAGAAGAGGGCTTTATAGTTGTATGTTACATTTTGCTATTCTAATACTTTTATACCAAACCATCTGTTTTAATGTCATGTAAAATTTTCTTTGGTAATTCTTTCCCATGTAATATAACAGTTTGGAATATTTCAACCATACCTTATCACATGGTATCCAAGCGACCCCTTGGAAGGAAATGGATACAATGGATTATGACTTGTGTGAGAGTGACTTTCAAATTGGTTTGAACAGCAGAAAGAAAAGGCTTTATTTGTATGCCTAGGAATGAGGAGATTATTAAGAATTGTTTCAGAATATTGTATGTGTTTAAGTGTGAT
Source organism: Amaranthus tricolor (assembly GCF_026212465.1). Classification (NCBI taxonomy): domain Eukaryota; kingdom Viridiplantae; phylum Streptophyta; class Magnoliopsida; order Caryophyllales; family Amaranthaceae; genus Amaranthus; species Amaranthus tricolor. Next base: position 16,278,853 of record NC_080052.1, read on the forward strand.
GCCGAGAATAAAACTTATCAAAATGAAATCAAATATCATTACTTGACAAAACAAGGATATGGAATAGGCGATAAAATTGCTAAAGACATTAGTTGTACTTATTCAAAATGCCCATTAATATATATATCTTGGAGTAGTATTTTTATAACGGAAAATATGATGAACTTGAAACCTTGGGATCCCGACTTAGGAAAATTAAAATAATAAATAATAACATGATTGTTTACTAAATCATAATTGCATCTTTCGATTTCAAAGATCTGAATAGTCACAATCTCATTGTTGAGAATATAAAAAGCATAATAAAATGCTCCATCTGCTACTCTTTATTTGTCCGTTTTTTCACTTTTATGTTAAGTTTTTTCACTTTATGAAAGAGAAATTTAAATTTCATTTTTTGAAGTAGGTATTGATTCATTGAAGACAAAATATATTCATGTGTGATCTTTATAGATACGTCTTCATGCAAAAAATTTTAATATATAATTATTAAAATCTTTTATGATTCATACTTAGTTATATTGAGGCTTAAATTTTACTTTGAATTGTATGTAAATAGTAAAGTGAACAAACAAAAAGTAACAAAGAAAGTAATAGATTAACTTATTACGTACCTATTCATATTAAATGTAGTTCTACACACGAATATGAAATATATTTTTTCTCCATTATTTCTATAAACACAAATAACGTTTCAAAATTATTTTTCAAATTTAATTAAAATAACATCTAAATATTATAAAATTTTTGCTTAAGTAAATTTAGAATATAATTTCAATTAATAATTAAGAATATTTTAATGGTATAACCACTTTATATATATATACATATATATATATATATATATATATATATATATATATATATATATATATATATATATATATATATATATATATATATATATATATATATATATATATATATATATATATATATATATAATCAAGGGAAAATAATAAAATGCAATAAACTTTCCTTTTTTATAAGTTTTTCAGATTTAATAGGAAAATAAAAAATAAAAAAATTTAAAGAGATTCCAAGCATAATTTTGGAGTTTAAATATATTTTTAGTTTTTTCATAAATTTTTAACTTGTTTATATACTAGTTGAACTAGCCTTTGCGAAAGAAAGTACGCAAATGCAATAAACTTTCCTTTTTTATAAGTTTTTCAGATTTAGTAGGAAAATAAAAAATAAAAAAATCTTAAGAGATTCCAAGCATAACTTTTTGGAGTTCAAATATATTTTTAGCTTTTTCTTAAATTTTTAATTTGTTTATATACTAGTAGAACTAGCCTTTGCGAAACAAAGTAAGCAAATGCAATAAACTTTCCTTTTTTTATAAGTTTTTCAGATTTAGTAGGAAAATGAAAAATAAAAAAAACCTTAAGAAATTCCAAGCATAATTTTTTGGAGTTTAAATATATTTTTAGTTTTTTCATAAATTTTTAATTTGTTTATATACTAGTTGAACTAGCCTTTGCGAAACAAAGTAAGCAAATACAATAAACTTTCATTTTTTATAAGTTTTCAAATTTAGTAGGACAATAAAAATAACAAAAATCTAAGGAGATTCCAAGCATAATTTTTTGGAGTTTAAATATATTTTTAGTTTTTTCATAAATTTTTAATTTGTTTATATACTAGTTGAACTAGCCTTTGCGAAACAAAGTATATTGGCAAATAATTTTATTTTAAGTATACTATCCACGTAGGACGAGTGGGAGAAATTTTTTTTTTCTTTTTTTCTAATATAACCGCTACCTCACTTAGCGGTTTGCTTAGGAATTTTAAGATAACCGCTACCTCAATTAGCGATTTGCATTAATGTAGTTTTTTTTAAAAAAAATAATAATATAGAGTAAACCGCCACTTGAGATGGCGGTTTTGTACCTGTACAAAACGCGACCAGGTTGCTGTTTTATCATTTCATTTCATTTGTTCCTTCTTTGCTGCCGGTTGTATTAAAAAAAATTCTACACTCCTCATTTATTTCATATTCACAATTTCTCTCATTCAACTAAATTAATCAACTACATTCCCATCTTCTCCTTCTTTACTTGTTTATTTTTATCCTCATTTAAGGTATGAATATAACCCTAATTTTTTTCAATTTGCAAATTGATTTTTTGTTCATTACTGTTGTCATTTGAAGTTATAAATACATTGATTGTTTGTTACATTCTGTTGATTTCATGATTTAAGCTTACATTTTACACATTTGTAGTTGAATTTTATGATTTGGTTTGTATGCATATAAAGTGTTTGATGAAATGCTTCAATGAAATTAAGTTCACTACTTTGTAGGGTTAGTTTAATGGTTTTATTATTTATTCATGGTATTGTTAGCTTTATATTTGAATGGAACCTTCTTGTATTCACATTTATACTTCCCTTACTCACAATCAACAATAAAGTGTATATGAAATCACATGAAAAAGATGCATGTGTTTGCAGAATATGGATCATTATCCCGTTATAGTGTATTGGGGTGGGGAAGTAAGTTATACTGGATCCGATGTTGCGTATAATGGAGGATTAAATGCAGTGATGTTTATCCATCGTCAGAATACTACTTTTGAGGTCTTTCATAGCAAAGTCTATGATGTAATTGGTTGTGATCGCCACTCTTTTATATTAAAAATGGAGATGAAATATCCGGTGACTGGGAAAAATGTGTTAGTCCCGATTAAGAATGATGAAAGCATAAGTTCTCTTGCTTATGCGGCATCACAAGCCCCTGGAACGACAATGGAGGTTTATGTTGACATGGTTACAAATTTAGGTAATGCGAGGGAAGTCATGACTAGCATGGAACTTCTTGAATCAGGTCCTAGTATATGCCATGATACATTTACAGAAATGTTAAGTAACCCAAATTACGTTAATGACCTCTTAGATGAGTTTACTTCTCCAACTCATTCACGTGGCATTGGTGGTGGTGTAATGAACACCTTCTCCACTAGTCACTTGGGTAGGCGTAATGCCAACGAGGTTAACTCTTTAGATTAGGAGGATGAGCATATTGATTCTGATTCAGAGGAGGATGATGACAAAAGAGAAGCTCTAGATGCATTAGAGATGGTGCTCCATCTCAAGACTGGCTTAGAATTAATGAGGTTGATCAAAGATTGATTGATGCATGGATGACCTGGAATAATGACAACTTCATGAATGAAATTGTAGACTTTAGGATAGGGCAAGAGTTAGCTCCTTAGACCACCTTAAGAATAATGTTAAAGCATGGGTGATATCTAACAATAGAAACTTCCGTGTAATTAAATTGAAGCCTTCAAAGTATGTTATCCGATGCACTAATGCGGAGGAGAGAGGTTGTGAATGGAGGATGCGAGCTATCATGACCGCTACTGGCTCATTTAAAATTGTACGATATAAGGGTCATAATCAAGATTGCTCAGCACACTACAGTGATGACCATCCCCTCCTTACTTCTGATTTTTTTGCTGATCTTATCGTGGATATGATTAGAGTTGATCCAGCTTTCAAGGTGAAGTCAATCATTAATTTTGTAAAAAATAAATATGGATTTGTTATAACATATAAGAGAGCTTGGTTGGCCAAAAATAAGGCTTTAACAAAAGTATTTGGGGATTAGGATAAGTCCTTTGAGGAGCTTCCAAGGTACCTGCAGGCATTAATGCAATCTAATGGAGGAACAGTGGTGCAATGGAAAGTCCAACCGACAATGGATTCTTCCAGAGTTATTTTTTAGAGAATTTTTTGGGCTTTCGAACTATCCATTAAGGATTTTCCCCACTGTTGTCCCCTTGTTTCTATAGATCATACACATTTTTACGGAAAGTATAAAGGCACACTTATGATTGCTCTAGCGATAAATGCAAATTCTCAGTTGTTCCCACTTGCCTTTGCCATTGTGGAGGGAGAGAGCAACGACACATGGAGTTGGTTTTTTGATTATTTAAGGCATTATGTCACTAAGAGGGATGGCTTATGTGTTATATTTGATTGTCATAAAGGAATTTTGCATGCAATGAATAGAGCTAGAAAAGGTTGGGAAAAGCCATATGCATTCCATCGGTTTTGTAAACGTCATTTAGCTTCAAACGTGCATAAGAAGTTCAAGAACATAGCAGTTAAAAACTTATTTGGAAAAACTTTTGAACAGACAAAGATTCGGAAATATAATTTCTATATGAATCGCCTTAAAGAGTATGATGAGGACGCATATAAGTACTTAGAGAATGGACATGTGTATGCCAAGAAACCAACTGATATGTTTGATAAAAATGTTGAAAAAGCACGCTTTCATGATGTTAGGATATATGACACAGTACATGGGATATTTAAGGTCACCACTAGTCGCGGCAACAGGATAGCAGGAAAAGGTGGAAATTGTTACATGGTTGACCTCACAGCAACCAACCATGTTCAAGTTACCATGCTCACATGTTCTTGCAGTATGTCGAGCTCGTAACATTTCGTATGATGCTTTTGTGGACCCTTCGTTTCGCACTACAGAATACGTATCAACATATAAGAAGACCTTTATGCCTGTTCCAGACATGTTCACCTGTGATCCTTGGAATGGTCCTACAGTTGTTCTAGATCCCTTAACTAATTGTGGAAAGGGTCGTCCGCGATCAACTCGCATAAGGAACGAAATGAATGCACCGGCAACGCGTCCTGGTAACACATGTAGCATTTGTGAATTTAATGGTCATAATAAGAAAACATGTCCTCCTACGATTTGTTAAAGGTCAACAAAGTATGTCTTTATTAACTTGCACACTAGTTTGTCATCATGTTGAGTCTGATAATATTGTATGTATATAACAGCGATAATGGCGATGCCGGCCTAGTTGATCCATCAGTACTTATGCTTCAGGCGACCCACAGGAGCTTAGCTGCGTAGGAGGGCTCCACTACCCAGTTGGTTACTCGTCAGCACTACCAGGCGAGTACGTTACATTGGCAGGTGGATGATACATGGAAATATTAAACAATGTTCATTTGTTCGCAGTTGGCTTCGCGTAAATCTTTTGAGGTCTCACTCCCCACATAGTCTAGTCTACTACATAGACGCACTTGATCGACAGCGGGACGAGCAGGTTATTAACATTTATTATTTGTATTAGTTATCAATAAATTGTATATATTACTGAGTACATTGATTTTTATTACAGACGACATGGCAGTCTTACACAACGGCTAAGATGGACGCTTTGCCACACATATGTAGATCGGGCCACGAGATTTTGGAGATCGTGTTGTCCACTTATTTGCTTTTACATCGTCGAGCTACATCTCCCGGATCGTGTCATGCGTCAATTCGGTTTGGAGCAGGTAATTACCGCATGCCTGTGACACCCAACCTCAACTACATGTAATTGATAGGAAGACTGGGGACAAGAACTACGTCATACGACATAGATCGCAGGTAGATGCGTGGAATGACCGAGCATCTTGATTGGTTCAAGGAGATAACTACACCGGTCAAAGCTCTGGTACGTACATGAATTGGTACAGGCGTATCTCCATACTACGCCTCACGAACACCACATTTGCACAGCCAGGATCACATTACCATCTGACATCTACGTTACTCGTACGTCTTCTTTTAACACTCATAACATATAGTAATACTTTTATGTGATTCTTTTAACAATATAATGATAACATACAGCTGAGTGCAACAGATCCATCCTCATACAATGCAATGACACGATTCACTAGGCCGCTACATCGCCAGTTGATGTGGGGTATCGGCTATGTTCTCAAACCCTTGGCTCCATTAACGCGTCATTGACCGATGCATTGAGTCAGGCGGGGTTTGAGTACCTTATTCCGACTCCACCCATCCTTGGTGAGGTTGATGATACATTCCACACTCCTTCTCCACTGAGTTCGACCCACCGAGGTAGCTCTTCCGGAGGATCAAGTAGTCGGTCCATAAGAGGTCGCGAGCATTCATCTACTCGAGGTTGGTCTTCCAGATCCCCATCGACATCCGGTGGTATGTCGCCATTCGTTCCTTCAGCTTCCATGACCACTCCTCTACATCCATCGCCTCCGCATACGATCATTACATATCAGGGTGCTAGTCAAAGACGAGCTGCTGCTCTTAATGTCATTGAGTCAGGCGGGGTATGAGTACCTCATTCCGACTCCACCCATCCTTGGTGAGGTTGATGATACATTCCACACTCCTTCTCCACTGAGTTCGACCCACCGAGGTAGCTCTTCCGGAGGATCAAGTAGTCGGTCCACAAGAGGTCGCGAGCATTCATCTACTCGAGGTTGGTCTTCCAGATCCCCATCGACATCCGGTGGTATGTCGCCATTCGTTCCTTCAGCTTCCATGACCACTCCTCTACATCCATCGCCTCCGCATACGATCATTACATATCAGGGTGCTAGTCAAAGACGAGCTGCTGCTCTTAATGTCATTGAGTCAGGCGGGGTATGAGTACCTCATTCCGACTCCACCCATCCTTGGTGAGGTTGATGATACATTCCACACTCCTTCTCCACTGAGTTCGACCCACCGAGGTAGCTCTTCCGGAGGATCAAGTAGTCGGTCCACAAGAGGTCGCGAGCATTCATCTACTCGAGGTTGGTCTTCCAGATCCCCATCGACATCCGGTGGTATGTCGCCATTCGTTCCTTCAGCTTCCATGACCACTCCTCTACATCCATCGCCTCCGCATACGATCATTACATATCAGGGTGCTAGTCAAAGACGAGCTGCTGCTCTTAATGTCATTGAGTCAGGCGGGGTATGAGTACCTCATTCCGACTCCACCCATCCTTGGTGAGGTTGATGATACATTCCACACTCCTTCTCCACTGAGTTCGACCCACCGAGGTAGCTCTTCCGGAGGATCAAGTAGTCGGTCCACAAGAGGTCGCGAGCATTCATCTACTCGAGGTCGGTCTTCCAGATCCCCATCGACATCCAGTGGTATGTCGCCATTCGTTCCTCCAGCTTCCATGACCACTCCTCTACATCCATCGCCTCCGCATACGATCATTACATATCAGGGTGCTAGTCAAAGACGAGCTGCTGCTCTTAATGTCATTGCAGAGGTTGACGAGTGTACACCATCCTCATCCACCGGTGTCCACAACAAAAGGGGCCGGGGATTGTAGTTTAATAAACTTTGTATCAATTTATATGGCTTGAACTTCTTGTATCACTTTTCATGATTATAATATATCTTCGCATTATTTTCATAATTAAGGTTTTCAAATCAATCTGGTTCGAAGTTGATTATTGTGGAATAGATAGTATTGAACTATTTATGGGAATTGAAAGAATAAAATAAAATGTTGCAAAGGCACAGAGCAAACCGCCACATGAGATGGCGGTTCACCCAGAGAAAATCGCCATATGAAATGGCGGTTTACCCTGACCAAACCGCTACTTCATGTGGCGATTTACTGTTCACCTAAAACCGCCTTCTCATTTGGCGGTTTTGGCTGTAAATATTAAAAAAAGAAAATAAATTTCCACGTGGACAGTATATTGGAAAATACTTTCCCATTTAATGCAAAGTGGGAAATACTTGTGGAACTTATAATATTGAGGGAAAAGTTCTTATATTTTATAGAATAGAGGGAGTAAAACTTTTGGAGGGCTATAAAAAGTTAACCTAAAATCCTAAGCTTGAAGATTGACTCGAAGTATCATAAGTTATAACCTATATAACTGATATAATCTTAACAATTTTTTGTAATAAAAAATATAAGCTATAACATCAGACATTTTTAAAAAATTTAAATTTTTAAATAAGATAGTTATATGGTTTTATTGGACTAACTTATGTATATTTTATGTGTTAGAATAACTATTTATAATTTTAAAATGATCAATTAGAAAAATAACCTAATAAATAAAGTACGTTTCATGGTGAAACATCTCATATAATACGAGCAAATTTAAAAGATAGATCTTCCTAAAATGTTGATAAAAAAACCCAACATGCACCTAAATTTTATTGACCAAACCCGAACTTTTTTTTTTAAATCACCTATATCATTCATTACTACATCGCAATGCCTCGGCTACTTCAATGAATGCCAACCCTTTCATTATCATTATTATTATTATTATTACGGATTATTTCCAAAAACGTCAACTCGTACTACTGGAACCGACAAAAAATCTACATTTATTATACTCTTTTCAATTTTTTTTATGTTTTTCCATCTTATTATAACGAGTAGTTCCATATATTTGTTCACTTTAGAATACTTTCTATTTTTAGAAAAAAATTTTCCCATATTTGCCCCTACAAACCACCTCTTAAACCCTTTATGGTACAGCATATTCTTATGGGTTTTAAAACTTGTTTTAGGAGTTGTGTAATGTTGGGGTATTCCCTCCCACTTGGAAGAAGAGCCCAATTGGTATTTTAAGATGGACTTAATTTTATATTAGTAATGGGCTAATATAATAATTACAATAAGTAATTAAAAACTAAATAAAAAAAGAAGGAAACTATAAAAACAAAAAAAAGGGGTAATAACTCGTCATCAACATTACACACACACAAAACATGAAATAAGAAAAAGAGAGAGGTAGAGGCGCACAAAGGGATTTTGCGTGACATTGTATCGATCTGATCGAAGGTCATTTGTACTCCGTTTTTCGTCAAATTTTGACACGGTGTTCTTGTCTACCCAATCTACATATTCAACAGTTGGATTGTCGTTTCGTACATTGTAAGTGGGTAATTTGTATTTTGCCCTAATTTACCCTATTTGTTACTTTACCACTTTTGAATGATGTTTTAGGGTTGTTTGGTGTTTGTATTGTCTTTAGTATTGTCTAGATTTGATTTTAGTTGTACCCATTAATTTTATTGGTGATTAGTGGAAGAGTTTAGTACCACTTACGATCCCGTGGTTTTTTGCCCGCATTGGGTTTCCACGTAAAATAATGTGTTTGCTTTTCTTTCCACATTATGGGATTATTATTGGTTGTTTGATTAGATTGATTATTTTTGTTCATCTAACAACACAAAGGGAGAAAGTGTGTGTTATATTGTCACTTTTCTCAACATAGTGGTATCAAGAGCTTGGTTTATTTTACTTGGGTGAAATTCTTGTGTTGTTTATGATGAATGATAAAACTAGTATGCACGGCATGATTTATTTGGAATCTACCAATTACGCTGTGTGGAAAACTAAGATGGAAGATGTTCTTTATGTGAAATATTTGTATGAGCCAATCTTAAATGAGTCTATGCCCAGTGGTCAAGATGAAAGTAAATGGAAAATTTTGAATCGAAAAGCGGTAGGAACCATAAGACAATTTGTTGATGTTAGTGTGCTCCAACATATTGCCAATGACATGAATGGTTATGAATTGAGGATAAAACTTGAGGCTATGTATGAGAGGAAGAATACCTTAAGTAAAGCGTCATTGATGAGAAAGTTGGTAACGTTAGAATTTTATGATCGTAATAGCATGGTAGTACATTTGAATGAATTTCAAGGATTGATTAATCAGTTGTCTGCAGTGAAAATGTCTTTAGATGATGAGTTGCAGGCACTCTTGCTACTTTCCTCATTGCTATAAAGTTGGGACACACTATTTGTATCACTTAGCAATTCTGCTCCTGATGGTAAGTTGACAATGGATAGTGTCAAAGCTAGTCTATTGAATGAAGAGATTAGGAGAAAGGAGATAGGTTCCTCCAATCATTTTGAAGCTCAATATGTTTCACAACAGTGTAATACGGGGATAAGCAAAAGTCGAGCTTCTCGAGGTAAAGACAATTCAAGAGACAAGTCTAAATCCAAGAGTAGACTTATTTGTCATTACTGTGACAAGTCGGGTCATATTAAGAGGTTCTGCAGAAAGATGAAAAGAGACAAGTCAAAAAAAAGAAAGGGTGATTCCTTTGAGTCGAAGTCTGAAGAGAAAAATACTACAGCTCTAGCAATTAGTGATGATGATTTGCTCTTCATTGGTGATAAAGAGTGCTTGAATGTAGCTTGTGTTGATTGCAATTGGGTGATTGATTCGGGTGCTTCATATCATCTTACTCCGCATCAAGACTACTTCTCGTCCTACACTAGTGGTGAATTTGGTAGTGTTAGAACGGAAAATGATGGGTCATCCAAGGTTGTAGGCAAATGCACTATTTACTTGGAGTGTTCCACCGGTTGCAAGCTGATTTTAAGAAATGTCAGACACATGCCTGATATCAGATTAAATCTCATTTCTATAGGTAGGCTTGATGAACAGGGTTACTTCAGCCACTTCAATGGTGGTAAGAGGAAGCTCTGCAAGGGGAATCTTATAGCGGCCCGAGGTAAGAAGTAAGGTTCTCTTTATATGATGCAAGCTTAGGTTTGCGCGGGTGAGGTAAATGTTGCAGATGATTGCTCTAGTGAGTTATGGCATAATAGACTTAGCCATAAGAGTGAGAAAGGTATGCAGATGCTCTCTAAGAAGCAATATCTCCTTGATGTCTCAAGTATCTCTCTTAAATCATGTGTTGATTGTTTAGCTGGTAAACAACATAGGGTTACTTTTCATTCTGGCCCCCCATCCAAGAGAAAGTATCCTCTTGACGTTGTCCATACTGATGTATGTTCTATGGATGTTAAATCCCATACTGGTGCTCTTTACTTTGTTTCTTTTATTAATGATTATTCTAGAAAAGTGTGGGTCACTGTTTTGAAAACCAAGGATCATGTACTTTCTGCTTTCAAGGAATTCCATGCTAAAGTTGAGCGAGAAACAGGTAGAAAGCTCAAGGTTCTTAGAGCTGATAATGGTGGTGAGTACAGAGGTCCATTTGAAAGCTACTACAAGAGTCAAGTCATTAAGCTTGAGAAAATAGTTCCAAACACACCTTGATTGAACGGATGGAGTTGCCGAGAGGATGAACAGAACAATTGGAGAAAGAATCCCATGTATTCTCTCTCATGCAAAGTTGGCTAAGTCTTTATAGGCAGAGGCATTGGTTACAGCTGTGTACTTGATTAAGCTTTCACCTTCAAATCCTCTTGATGATGATGTTCCTCAGAAAGTTTGGAAAGCTAAAGAGGTCTCCTACAAGCACTTGAAGGTCTTTGGATGTCGTTCTTTTGTTCACATTTCTAGAGATGAGATAAGAAGACAAAGTAATGCATGTTTTTGGAGTACTTTGAAGATGCTCTTGGGTACAAGTTATGGGATCCAGTAGACAGGAAAGTTTTCAGAAGCAGAGATGTTGTGTTCCTTGAAGATCAGACTATTAAAGATATTAAAAAGCCAAAGTAACAAACATCCTCTCATACTCCAATCACTTTTGATCTAGTCTTACCACAGATGACTCCTAGAGTTGAAGGGGGAGATATTTAGCATGATGATGACAATGTTGGTGATGATGGTCATGATGATCAACCTGAGGTTGAGCCACCAGTTGTTGAACCGCAACCACTGCTTGACGATGTTAGAAGATCTACTAGAGGACGACATCCTTCTATGAGATATACTAATACAGAATTTGTGCTACTAACTGACGGGGGAAAGCCAGAAGATTTTCAGGAGGCTATGTCACATGAGAAAAGTAAGGAGTGGTACAATACCATGCAAGATAAGATGAATTCCTTACATGAGAATCACAGATCTGGTAAAGTTTTCTAACGGCAAACGAGCACTTAAGATTAAGTGGGTGTTCAAGTTGAAGCCCGAAGTAGGTTCAAGGCTAGGATTGTTGTGTGAGGCTATGAGCAGAAGAAGGGAGTTGATTTTGATGAGATTTTATCTCTAATAGTAAAGATATATTCAATCAGAGTTATACTAAGTTTGGCTGCCAGCATGAATTTGGAAATTGAGCAACTTGATGTGAAAACTACTTTCCTCCATGGTGACCTAGAGGAGGAAATTTACATGGAGCAACCTGAAGGCTTCAAGGTCAAGGGAAAGGAGAAACTTGTGTGTCGCTTAAAGAAGAGTTTATATGGTATTAAGCAAGCGCCTCGGCAATGGTACAAGAAATTTGAGTCATTCATGGTTGATAATGACTTCCACAAGACACATGCCGATTATTGCGTGTTTGTGAAGAATTTTGCAGAAGGTGATTTTCTCATTCTCTAGTTATACTTTGATGATATGTTGATAGTTGGTCGTAATTCCAACAAGATTTCCAACTTGAAGGCTACTTTGAGCAAGTCCTTTGCTATTAAGGACCGTGGCCCAGCAAAGCAAATTCTAGGCATGCGTATTTCTCGTGATAGAAAAAATCAGAAATTGTGGATATTACAAGAGAAGTACATTAAGAAGGTGCTGCAAAAGTTCAATATAAACAGTAACAATGCGAAATTTTAAAAATAAATCATTTTTATTACGTTAGAAATAAATTATTTATATTTATTGGAGATAAAGAAGATTTAATAATGAGGTTAGGTAATTTTTTTTTGAATAATAATTAAGTATTTTGGGCTTAAGGCCATGGGCCTCGTTATAATTAACCTATTAAGAGATTAACCCTAACCCTAACATCTTACTATAAATACATGATCATAGTTTTTTTTTTGCCCGTTTAATTATAACCTTATAATAATATGAGTTTTGTTTTTTCCTTCTACAAAACCGACAACAACCGTTATACTCTTATTTTCCCTTGATATCAATTTCACTCTAGGCAAATACACAGTAAAAAGAAAGCAAATTTCTCCTGCCTCGAAAGAATTCATTGAATACAATAATAGATTCATTCCTTTTCTCTGCTTTTGTATTTATCAGCTTTCGTCCCTTTTCTGACATAGATGTGATAAACGTTTCTTGAATTGAGATCACAGGGAGTCTCGTTTAGTACACTGAGGTAAGTGGATGTAATTTTATTTACTTTTATTTATTTTCTTTTATCTTTGTCAAAATTTTCTTTTAATTTTATCTTTTGCCTTATTACTACATTCAGTATTCCTTGTTTCATCTTGCTAATTATTTAGCACTCTTGAATCTTGCTAATAGATTTTTACGGTTCATACAATTATTAAATTATTAGCAAGGACTCCAAATACAGGTATATAATTAAAGAAGCTAAGAAAATATATAACTAATACTATGTCCGATGAAATTGAAACTTTGGCATATAACTTATGGTTTATCGTAAGTCGTATTGTATTAGGAGTCAATAAAAATTATTAGGCAAATTTGAGCCTATTATTAGGGGAAGATGCAATAGGATAAATTTAATAGAGTCGAAATCTTATATCACGCAACGTATATCGACTTAGTTACTGTTAGTAACTAATATCATTGTCTGGTTCAGGAGACAATTTCGTAGAGGAACCTTTTTGTTAATTTAGTAGCTGTAGGTGACTGGCACCCGACAGCTGAGTCACAGGTGAGTGGATAGTGTCTCTTTTCTAAAAGAAACTGGCCAGTCTAATTTTCTATTATGTGCAATCTAATTAAATACTTGAATTTTGACACGAAAATTACATATTTGATATTGTTGATTTGTTATGTGGAGTGATACTTAAAATACCATAGGTTTATCCGCTTTGATATGATATTGTCAGCAAGAGACATTTGGGTCTCTGCAATATTTTAAGGCGAGTTGGCATTGAGAAATTGACTAGCTTCACCCGAGACAGACATAGCCCTAGAGCTATGGAGTATCCTCTCAACTAGATACTTAGTGCACACAAAGGTCTAGGATTTTTGTTTTAATATTACGTGTTATTCTCTTCTCCCTGTTTGTGAAACCATGTTTTAATGAAAAATATAAAAATGTTTTACGTCAGGTGTGTCTACTCGCTCAACCTTTCGTGGTTGACACCTTTTCGTTTTGATTTTTAGATTGCAGGTAAATTGCGGGAGCTGACGATTGATAAATGGGGATATCGCGAAGTGACGTAATAGATCATAGTATTTATTTTATGAATTAGTAGTAGCTTTAGTTTAGTATTGAATTTTACTAATAGTTGACAAATTATTGGGTTTTAACACAAGGAATAAGTCTTAACATTTGAGATTTATTCTTTTATGAGGTTGTAGGTACCTTTGAGTTTATCTATAATTGATTTTAAGTTCACATTAGTGTATTTATTAAAGTTGAGTTTTACATTTAAAGTGCATTTTAGAGATTTATTAAAGTGTAAATTTGGAATACATTTAGCAGCACCTTAGCTTAATCAGGTAGATAATAGGTGGGGTGTTACATGAACAATGCCAAGCCTGTGTGTTCTCCACTTCCATTGCATATGAAATTGAGTTCCAAACAATGTCCTACAACAGAGGAAGATAAGAAGAGGATGAAAATGTGCCTTTTTCATTCGCTGTAGGTAGTTTGATGTATACCATGGTATGTACTTGGCCAAATATAGCTCATGTTGTTGGGGTAGTTAGCAAGTTCATGTCTAATCCTAGAAAGGAGCATTGGGCAGCAATTAAGTGGATTATATGGTATCTCAAGGGTACTTCTAGAGTTAGTTTATGTTTTGGTCTTGGCGAACCTATGTTAGATGGTTACATAGATGCTAATATGTCAGGTGATATTGATTCTAGTAAGTCTATTTCTGGTTACTTGATGACATTTTCAGGGGGAGCTTCTTCTTGGCAATCAAAATTGCAAAAATGTGTTGCTCTGTCGACTACTGAGGTAGAGTATGTGGCAGCTGTTGAAGCTGGTAACGAGTTAGTATGAATGAGGGACTTACTGGAAGAGTTGGGCTTCGAGCAAGACAATTATTTGTTACACTATGATTGTCAGAGTGCCATTCATCCAACTAAGAGTACTACCTATCATGGTCGAACGAAACATATACGAAGAAGGTATCATTGATTCGAGATCAATTAAAAGAAAAAACTTTTGAGCTTGTGAAGATCAGTACTCATGAAAATGGATTGGATATGTTGACTAAGATTCTACCAAGAGAATCGGGGCTTGTCATACCCCCCAAGTTGGAGTGAGGGGGACATTTGTTGGAGTATTCCCTCCTACATGGAGAAAGAGCCCAATTGGTATTTTAAGATGGGCTTAATTTTATATTAGTAATGGGCTAATATAATAATTATAATAAGTAATCAAAAAAATAAAAATAAAATAAAAATAAAAATTTAAAGGAAACTATAAAAGCAAAAGAAAAGGGGTAGTAACTCATGATCAACATTACACACGCACAAAACAGGAAATAAGAAAAAGAGAGAGGTAGAGGCGAACAAATGGATTTTGCATGACATTGTATCGATCTGATCGAAGGTCATTTGTACTTCTTTTTATTCAAATTTTGACACAACTTTCCTGTCTACCCAATCTACATGTTCAACGGGTGGATTGTCGTTTTGTTCATTGTAAGTGGATAATTTGTATTTTTCCTTAATTTACCCTAATTGTTATTTTACCATTTTTGAGTGATGTTTTAGGGTTGTTTGGTGTTTGTAGTGCCTCTAGTATTGTCTATAGAGGATTTATGTTGTGTCAATTAATTTTATTGGTGATTTTGAAAGAGTTTGGTACCAGTTAAGGTCCCGTGGGTTTTTTCCCGCATTGGGTTTCCACGTAAAATATCATGTGTGCTTTTCTTTCCACATTGTGGGATTATTATTGGTTGTTTGATTAGATTGGTTATTTTTGTTCATCTAACAACACAAAGGGAGAAAGTGTGTGTTATATTACCACTTATTTCAACATGTAACATCATTTTTGCTCTGAATACTTCATTTTCTCCCTTCCATTTTATACGGTTCTCTCTCTATCTTCAGAAAACCATTTTCATGGCTTCTTTACATCTCTGCCCCTATTACTTGGTTATTTTTAGTTCAATTTTACTGAACTAAAATATAGATCGCTGAACTCTCTACAATTTGAGGTTTGTTTTGTGATTTTTGGCAAAGGTTCGAACATGCATGCCCCCTGTTCCTTCATGTGCCACTAAAGCTTGTTGAAGCTTTACCATTTTTGAAAAATCTAAGAAACATATGTTAATTTAAACCCAAAACAAAGGTTTAGTCTTTTTAGAGATGAAAAACAACAAATCTAAAAGTTCTACAGTTCCTACTTCTCTTTATGATGGTCTCTGTGAGTATGGAGAGTTTTGTTCCTGTTCTTTTAATGGACGTCCACATTCCTATTCCAATGAAATTTTAAGGTGGTCAAAAACGGAACTTAGGGCATATCATAAGTCCCTTGAAGATGATGCTATGTCATTTTATCTTGAGAGGAGTTATTCTCCACCATTTTCACCTGCTGTTGAAAAGGAACCACCTCCAAAAAATTGTTAAATGGTTGTTTGATTCTCCATCTGAGTTAGATCCTTCAAGTCCACCAAACGTTAAAGAAGATCAACCTGATTTGGTTTTCCCTGACACTCCTGAAGATGTTATTGCTTCTAGGGCTAAATTAAACCCTAAAAATATTGTTGATGATAGTAAGACTTTTTTGTTTTCGTGTTTTAGACTTACATCTGACATTTGGGATACAATTTGGTTATTGGTTTTTGTTTTCGCATTTTCATTTTTATCCATGTTTTGTTATTGTTTGATTTGGTGTTTTCCTTTTTATTCATCTGACTTTTCTCCATGTCTTGGGACTGTTTTGGGACTTTCACATCTGAAATATGCTTTTTGTTTTTGTTGATGTTTTGGGACTGTTTCTCCATGTCTTTTTTTTAGTAGCCCCTGTGATGTTCTTTTGTTGAGGACCATTCACCTCTAAATTCTGAAAAAATGACTTTAACTTCCTGATTGATTAGCATTTGTTAAACCTAAACAAGTCACTGGTTTTTAAGCATGTTTAGTGGCTTCTTTTAGTGATGATCAATTCTAGTCTGAGATGATGCATTACCTCTAGGATGAATCAGGGGGCTTATTTTTCTGAAAAAATTTAAAATAATGAAGTCACAAAAAACCTTGAACATTAATAAGTGATTCTTAAATTTGGTTGACAAGTTGTTGTTCCTAAGATTTTAAAGACACAATTTTTATGATGATGCATACAAACTATACTGAGGGGCTTTTTCTTCAACTACTCGATCATCCTTGAGTTTCTTCAATTACTTGTTCATATGCTTCATGAATTACATTTGAAGTTTGTGCAGCATCCTTATTCTCTGCTACTGCTTGTGTCGCTTGCTATTCTCTATTTAGGTTAAGAAAAGCAACAACTCCTCTAACCAATTGTGTTGGTATTCTTACTTGAATCCTTAGCCTCCCATTATCCTCTTGTACCTTCTTTCCAAAATGTGGTTGTATGTAATCATTACATCCTTTAACCTTTAGAATCTCATTCAAATTGTGTTGTAATGAGATCCATACATTTCTTAAAGTCTTTGGATGTAGCTCTCCGAAAGCATCTTCAACTGCTGTCATCAACTCTATCATGTTTTTAGGCATCTTTTTATGCATTAATGAATGTGCTTCTAAAAAAAACCCAAATCAAAAATGTTACAATCCGGACTGTTTGGAGTTTGTTGTGTAAGAATGAATGTTAACCCACCTTGCCTAATGTGTTGTTGCCAAATCGGATCATCATTTGTGACATGAACTCTTGCATTATCTTGTTGAATAAAAATGAGTGAAGGACCTTCACTTGGCCATTTTCTTAGTACGACTGAAATGAGTTGTTGTATAAGCATATTCCTATACACATCTTGAGTAACTGACTCGGTTGGTTTAATTTCTATAGCCCCTTTTGGTTTATTTTTTGAGTCCCTCACAGCTGTCACCCTATTAATGAATGAAAATATGCCTATTTTCCCATCAATGTACATTGCCCATATCGATTCCATCTCGGCCTTGCAACTGCCCCTAAGAACATGGCCTTAGGTATGAATTTTGATGATTTTGATGCCCTATAAGGGATCTTTTCTTTGTGTGCAAGATAAGCTCTTTGTGTTTTATTGGTTAAGTAGAAACACTTTTCATCTATGTGAATGAAATCATACATCGCCTTGTATATTAGATGTCTTTGAATTGCGTCCTCTTAGATAAGGCTCAATATCCACTCTACCCTTCTTATTTTGTTGGCGTCGGTTAAGCCGGGTTTAATGGATTTGAATGTGCCTTTATTTCTCCTCTTTTTATCAACCTCCAAAACGTTGATGTTTCTAAGTCTAAACAGCTTGCCACATGTCTAATACACGTACGGTTGCCCATTGGTTTAGACTCAAATATATTTGGTGGTACCACCACTCTTTTTCTTCCATAGTTTTTGTATTTTGAATCTACAACGTATTGCTTGTTTGCTTCATTTCCATAAGTTTCTTATGGTTATATGATGATAACCATATTTTTGAGCAATCCTTTTGAATGTGCCATGAGGTAGTGAATCACTTGTTTTTAGTGACAACATCTCTTGAAATATTAGATGCCTTAACTCATTGCTAAGCCTTGACTTATGATGATTTGTTTGTTGTCGTGCTTGCTGATCCTTCATATTCTATGGTTCATCTTCTGATTTTGAACTTGAATCTGGATCATATGCATTTGATCCAAAGTACCATACACCTATTCCTCATCCTCACTTCCTGAAGCTATTACAAGGCAATGATGCACTGAATTTTTGAGACTGTTATGGCTGTTTATTTTACAAAGAAGATGAAGTTTTGTGGAATCATTTGTTTGGTGTAAATTGAAACAACTTATATAAGCTCATTGAGATTTTGTAAGGTTTTTTTTTTCAGATTATACATGTAATCTATGATTAGCTTCATTTAATTTGTTAATCCACGTACTTGTAAATTGGCCAATGCAAGTAGTGTAGGATGTACATGTAAGTTGTTATGGTTAATTTCAGTTTGGTTGCATGAATACTTTCCCTCCCTTTTTTTTAGAATACCCTCCGTTTAGTGTGAGTTGGTTAAATTACCCTCTTTGTACGGTCCTCTCTCCTCATGATGGCAATAATAAAATCAATTTTTTTATGTTTATCTTTTGTTTAAATTTATTTTCTCTCTCATACTTCCAATACAATCATTACTTCACACTACTATCTAATTAAAATAATACCCACTTCAATCAAAGATTCGATTTTTTTTAATTTGTGTGAAAAAACCCATAATGGACAAATATATAAGAATGGAGCGAGTACTATAATACTAACTGGTCATATAAAAATTCAAATCACTAATAAGTAACAATGTTATATATTTTATTGATAATAATGGTACATTATCACTAATCAAGTTCACAACAAGCTAACATAAAAATAGTATGACTTTTAGTTAGGGGTGTTCAAAAATATCCGGTTTGGAAAACCCGATCCGAAATACCCGGTATCCGATTTTTAAAACCGGCTAAATTACCCGGTTCACCAAATTCGGATAATTCGGGTCGGGTACCCGGTTTTAAAACCGGGTATTCGGGTCGGATACGGATCGCGAATTTTGGAAACCGGGTACCCGGTATCCGGTTTTTTTTTTTTTTTTATAAATAAATTTATTTTGAAAAGTTTGAAAACCCTAAATTGGCTAAATCTAACTTGGGCCTTTGGAAATCACTGTCTTCATTCTTGCTACTGTTGCTAGCCGTCATCTGCATTTCTACTCATTTTGCTTCTTCTTGAATCTTCTTCTTCAAGCAGACTCCCATCTTCTTCAATCTTGCTCCCGTCATCTTGCTTCTTCTTCACCATTCACGATGAGACATCGACAAGAATCTAGACCACTGCCATTCTTCTTCTTCACCGTTTTTAATTGGGTAAGTTTCTTTCAGTTCATCACCATTCTTTTAGTTCATCACCATTCTTCTTCTTCTTCTTCTCCAGATCTTCTTAATTCGAAACAAACCTGATTTTATTTTTTGGTACTTATTTAATGTTTTTTTTCCATTTTCGATTTTGTCACAGAGATTTATTTAGTTCGCGGTTTTCGCCATTTTCGCAGAGGTTTAGCTGGTAATCTTCAGTTAAAATATGGTAGAATGAAAAATCAAATGGTGTGTCATTGTTGTACAGTACTTGGCGATATTGGGTAGTGGATTATTGTACAATTTTGTTTGTAGATCTTTACCTGCTTTGCTAATTGATTATGATACTAATTACAGCAAAAAGTTTTGATTTTGTGATGAATTTATGAAATTGATGATTAAAGTTTTCTTTGATTTTGTTCTTCATTACACTTGTTATAATGATTAATTCATGTAATTAGAATATCAAAAGCTTTGATTTAATTCAAACTTAATTGTTATTGATTTTAACACTAATTAGAACAAAAAAGTTTTAATTTTGTTGGGAATTTATGAAATTATCGATTAAAGTTGTTATTTTCTTTGATTTTGTTCTTGATTAGCCTTTAATTGTTATAGTACTTATAGTGATTAATTTAAGTAAAGCCTCTTGTTTATCTTTTGCTTGAATCAATCTTCAAGGTTGACTTGAAACTTTCTGATGATAATGACTTGAATCAATTCAAATTAATTAATTATCTGCTAATAATTGCAATTGGGTAATTCAATTATGCAAAAACCCCATTTAGTATTTGAATTATATAAAAAAAAAATGTTCAAAGAAATAAGGGAAAAAAAATTAAAGTTTTTAACAAAACCGGGTATCTGGTATCCGATCCGGTTTAAACCGGGTACCCGAAATTCGGGTACCCGGTTAAACCGGATCGGATCCGGAACAGAATTTTAAGTACCCGGTTTTTCGGAACCGGGTCGACCCGGTATCCGATTTTGAACACCCTTACTTTTAGTTATGTAATTAAAGTCCACGTTTCCCACAAATGTGAAGTTTTACTTCCTTGGACTAAGATTAAATTTAAAAACTGGTTTAAAGTTTCAATTTTTTGGATTTCGTTAATAAATTTCATTTGTTAGGTTTAGACAACAATTTTGCATCATACATTGAAATAATTGCTTGATTAGAGTCTAATATCACCAAGATCGCAAAGTTCGAAGTAACTTGATGAACCGATTACATTTCAATGACTATGACAATGTTTAAAGAAAATGAAAACAAATGCAAAAGAACAAAAGGCTTTAAAGAGGTTCACCTAATAATAGTTACGTCCTTTTATAGTATGTAGTTTCTTTTTCACTACAACAATAGAAAATAACAACTCTTACAATAAAGTATTACAAATGATGTAAGACAATGCAAAGACTATGTATTTTGGCTTAATGAGCTCACAATTATAGTGATAATTACAATTAATGAGTTACTCATTCTTAATGCTAAGGATTAACCACAATAAACTTCTCCAAGAACTTGAAGGGAAGAAAAACATAATCTCAAGGCTGGTCTGTAGGATCTGCTTGTTCGAGCTTGAGATTCGCTCGTTCGAGCTTGAGATTCGCTCGTTCGAGCACTATGGTCAAAACCTTTCTGATCTGCTGCTTATAGCTACTGACTTCAAAACACCAAGGTGCTCGTTAGAGCTGCGATATGCTCGTTCGAGCACATTCTTCTAGAATGTCACTGCTTTCTTCTGACTTAAACGCTCGTTCAAGGCATAGATAATTTACTTGGATGCCTCGTTCAAGGCATCTTAACAACTTCAGAAACTCTTAATATTCCTCATTAAAACATTGATTTCACTATAAACACATACACTACTGATTAATTAAAAAAAAATTCCAACAAAATGGTGTTTGAGGTTTGGATTGATTTCGTTGGTTCTGTTTAACTGGGATCCATATTTATTGATATACTAGTTTTTCATGTAGATATTATTTAGTCTCTTTTCGATGAATGCCTTAAGAGATGAAATTTGAATTGGATCCAATAGAAACTTAGTTGGATCGATATTGACTCAATCCAATTAAGTGATAATGTAGAGTATCAACTTACTAAACTAACCTATTAGCAAAGATTATACTCCAATTGTCGCTTTGAATTTGCAAAATGTGACATTTCTTTTCACATATTATTATAGAAGATTCGAAAAAACTTGGTAGAATGAAAGTGTAAACAAGGTGCATTAAGTGATAAGTTGGAGAAATAGAAAGAATGTATATGTACAATTGGTGACACACTGACACCACACCAGTAACACTAATAATTCATAAGGGCAGTTTCACAAGAAACTAGCAACCTCCAACAACAAAAAACTGCACAAACACATACAACATACTTCACAAATGCAACTTACTAGGTTTCGCGTGTATAAACAAAGAAAAGGAGAATGAAATTGAGAGGCGAGAGCCTAAACAGTACGAACAGCCAAATTCATTCATCATCTTCAGAAATATAACTGTTTACAGTGAGTGGCGTCAATCTCAGAAGGACAGTAAGGACATTTAAATGACTTCGTACTGCTTTTCGACAACTTCGATATTGACTGCTTGCAAAGAACATGTCCACAAGACATCAACATTGGAGGGTTATCCTCGGTTGCTTGATCTCGACTTACTGGGCACACAAAAATTGTGTGGAATTGGAATTCCTTATCAAGATCAATTGGGACTGGAAGCTGCTTCATCGATTGCCATTCCTGCTTCCTACCCATCATCACATTCATAAGCTTAAGAAGAGTAGGAAGCCCTTGAACTCCAGCAGCAACAGTCAAACTCAGTGGGCTCTCAAATGATTGTCCCAAAAGGTAACAAAAGTTCCTAGTGAATTCCTCACCCAACTTTTCCCAATTGATAGGAGCGAGAAGCTGAGAGTATGGAGAGGTGTCGAGTTTACCCGCCCATAAAATGCTTGTCATCAGCTTTGAGATTTCAGCCATATGGGTCTTTGAAAATGACTCAAAATAAGTTCTACCGTATTTTAGGGCATCATCTCTACCCTGATTCTGCAGAACTTCTACAAACTGTAGCCTATAAAGTTTAAATTCGAGGTCCGATCCATTTTGCTTAAGTTTCTCATGGTTATCAGAGGCCCATTTCAGAGCTGGTTCCAAGTTATGAGACTTCATGGCTTGAAGAACATGGTACATCTCGATGAAAGGAGATTTTAAGGCGGTTGATCCTTGCTCTTCAGTTTCATTGGCAAAGCAGTCTCCCACTTCGAAGAGGCCTTCCCGGTACAGATGACTGGCTATGATCTGGTTAATAAAGTGGACATCAAAATCAACATTTCGGTATGCTTTTGATATATCAGGGTTGAAAATTTTTTCGAGCTGTTTTGGGTACTTGGCTAGTGCACTATTCAACTCTTTTTGGCAGGAATCTATCTGGCCAAGATTAGCTATTTCCTTCAACTTGGACTTGAGATCAGCAAGTATGGCTTTATGATCTACGTAGGAGGTGCTAGCATCAGCCGATTGCAACTTTGATATAGCCTGCTCAAATTCTTGGCCTAAACGGTCTATTGTTTCATTCCATTTGGAGTAACATAGTTTTTGCTTCTTTGTAACATGATCAAAAGCATCTTTCACAACCTTCAGCTCCATTATAGTGACTGGCTTTACTTTCAAAATGAAACTGCAAAGTGCAAGCAACGCCGATTACACACAATATCGAGGTATAGTGATACGTCTTGTTTTTGTCCTATATTTCGATGGCAGTGAACTCAAAAACCTTTATGATATTATCGCAATATAGTGATACGTCTTGTTTTTGTCCTATATTTCGGTGGCAGTGAGCTCAAAAACCTTTATGATATGGTCACAATATAGTGATACGTCTTGTTTTTGCATTATACTTAGTATGAAAGAAAAGTTTTGGAGATTCTTAATACTCAAAAATCTACTATTAACTCACCAATGATCCTCACAAATCAAAATTATTCCACTATTAGTAACATAAAATAGTTACTAAAATCTACAGCCATCCCACCTAATATTAGGCAACGGAAAAGGCACAAAAGTCTCCATGATCACTAATTTTCTACCTAAATCCCTAGTGTGATCTAAGAAAGCTGAAACTTGATTTACATATCAAGAAACAACATGAAACCCTCGAAATAATTTCTCTTCAAAATTTCCAATATTTGATTGCCCATCTACCTTACTACAATAAAACCCACAAATTATATAACAAAATAAAAGTCAAAGGAAATAAGAAACTATCCAAAAAGGGTTAATTCTAGAAAACCCCATGAAATTTAGGGCATAATTCAACCATCGCAACAACTACTGCTCAATAAAGACAAAATGCACCCAACAAGAAGCAATTAACATATAGAAATCTAGGATTTTAGAATAACCATCATAAAGAGTTTAAAGAAGAAACTGTTCATCAATCACACACAAAATCATTTCAATCAAAGTACAGTATAGCAGATTCGGAAAATAGAAGTAGAATAAAATGGGGGAAACGATAAAAGAAAGAACGAAAAGCTTACCTTGATGAAGAGAAGGTACGATAAAAGAAGGATTTCTTCGTTATTTTGGGATATCACTGATGAGGGTGGAGGAAATTATAAGGTTTCGTAGAACATTAGGATTGCGAAAATGAAATGAAAATTCTTCTTTTCTTCTCTATTTATATTTCTTTTCTTGTGTTAAATCTTAAAATCTTAAAAACAAACAGAAATTAAAGGAAAAATTAAAAAATTATCTATTTAATATCAATTTTTGCGGAAAAAAAAAATATTTATTCTGATTTGTTGACTGTCAAATAGAGGTTTAACCAAACACGTGATTACGACGTGATGTTACTAAATATATTATTCCGTCTATATTTGTTTTAATATTTTCCCTCAAATGTTTGTTCTTTGATCTTTTCTCTTTCTCTTATTAATTGACTATTATTAGTTTTATGTTTTGAAGCAGTTTCACTTCCTTATTATTACTTAACTCTCTCAACTTCTTCATTTAATCCTTGTTTGCTACATTTACACCATGTTTAGTTACCTATTTGGAATAAATTAAACCCTAAAAAATAATTAGGAAGTGTAAGAAAAATCAAGATTAAAGACAAGGTCATTCAATTAAACCCTAAAAAACAATCAGGAAGTATAAGAAAAATCGAGATTAAAGACAAGATCATTCAAATTAACCTTAAAAAACAATCAGGAAGTGTAAGAAAAATCAAGATTAAAGACAAGTTCATTTAATTAAATTGAGGAGTAGGAATTATAAGTTGTTTGTTTGATGCAATTAATGAAGTAGAATTAACGTACCGGTGGGTTAGAGGAGTAAATGCATATCTTCACCTTGATTGAATTGTTGCATGCACATTTTTTCTCCATGAACAGTGAGAAGCAAAGAGAATGAAGGAAAATAAGCTATGCAGAGGAGAGCAATCGTCACTTAAGTGCATTAAGTGGTATCAAGTGCAAAAAACGTGATAAGTCAAACCTTCACTTGACGGTCAACAAAGTCATATGGTACTATGTTAATGTTTTGCATATGTTTGGGGGTCATATATGCTATTTTTTGCAAAAAGAAAAATAGATTTGTAGTTTTTTTTCCAAAAGGTAGTATAAAATAAGTAGTTTTTTAATAATTTTTGCATGCAAAAATCAACTATGGATACATCATTGGATATGGGATACTTGTACATTCTTGTTTTTCACAATTTATTTTTAATTTATTTTATGATTCATTATTGTTTTTTTTCATTATATAACTTTGTAAATTTACTTTTATAAATCTTATATTAATCTAATAGTTATTAGAAATTTCAGATTTTATTTATTCTATTAAAATACAGCCTTTGCATCGGTGGCTTTTAAAGGGCTAATTAACATTAAATTTGGTCAATAGATGATCTTCAACCTTTTTTAATTTCATTATGTACATTTTTTAAGAGACGGTTCTCCAAAGTCTAGCCTAAAAAGTTTAAATAAAAAATAAAAAATTAAGAAAACTAACACGCTTATTACCATGCACATCAAAATAACCAACTTCCTTACTTCATTCTCTTTCACTAAGAAAACTAACTCATTAAGACAATCAAAACCACAAAAAACACAATAGAAATCGAACATATTTGATACGGAAGAAATGATGATCGAATTTTATGATGTCAACAATTAAAACCAATCGAAGAAAATAATGAACGACATTTCATGTTTTTTTCGTTTTTTTTTTCAATTTATGAATTTCATTGAAAGTTTTAAGGAAATTTTTTTCCTGATAAATAGGATCTTCGATTGAAGATTTTATGATCGAGTTTGATGGTGCAAATAGGAATGTTCTTGAAGTAAACAATCTCATTTATTTAGAAGAAGGTATATTAGTTTTAAAAATTCTTGTGAATTATCTTTAAAGATACTCCTCACATTTACTTCCATATAAGTAGAGAATTTATAACATGTTTGGTTGTTGGTATTAAATAGTTATAATAGAATTAATTTGTAGTGTAAATTTTCATAAAATATATCATATCATCTCTATGATAATGAAAAGTTGATAATAAAAATTTCTTTTGTTTTTAAGTTTTCATTACCACCCTATACCACAACTCCGAATAGTAATGCATTTAAATGAATGTTGTGAAAAAAAATAAGATGATTGAAATACAAAAGACATGAACATAAACTGTTAAAGAGATTTTTACACCAAAATTATACTAAATTTTTATTATCTTTCCCAATATTTAACACTTACTACCCAACGGACCGTTAACATTTAAAACTTTGGCATGCATGTTTTGAGAAAGATTGAAAGTAAAAAGAAAACTACCTCCTATACAGATTGGATTTTAATACGAGTGTTTGTTGGAGAGTACATTTATGCGATACCTTCTACACTACAAAGGATGGAATTCAGTTATCTTTATCCAAAAATACCTTGCTTCTTAGGATGTACAACCATTGATATGGACACTATGGTTCAGCTCATGAAATGGACTTCCGGGTGACTTGGTGTTGGCATATCAAAGTGTAGTCCTCTAACTTATGCCGTATCAGAATGTCTATTCTACAAAGCATGTAATATGGATACTTCACTTTCTCAGCACTTGTTAAAGTCTTCAATGTTATTTACGGTGTGCTTCTTCCTGTGTACTTATTCAAGGGTATTTCTATTTTTTTAAGGTATGTCTCCATATGTATATTTATAGTATTTCTTGAGATCATTCTTAATTATGAGTAAATATGTTTGTCGTTAAGGAATCAATTCAACCCAAACCTTTAATTGTTGGTTAAGGTCTCAAGATAAGTTATGTATTTTAATACGCCCCTTTTAGACAAGTGTATTTTGGGCTAGAAGTATGGATGCAAAACAGGCACTCTTCATACCTCATTCCACTTGAATTTGAGGGTGGTTAAGAATTGAATTCGTGACCTTTTGTAACGTTGACTTCTGTAACTATCTCAAGGAACCAACTCAACAAAATGCAAAAATTTTTAGTTGAGACCCCATAATATGTTATATAGTCTAACACCACACGAGAGCCCTTTGGGCTAAAAGTGTGGATGCAACTGATATGAGATATTCCACTTAAATTTGAGGGGTGGTTGGGATTCAAACTCGTGAATTCTTATTGTGTTGGCTTTTAATACCATGAAAAGAAACAACCTCTAAAAAAAACTTAAGCTTTATTAGTTGAGGCTCTATGATATTTTATAAATTCTAACATTTGCAAGTAGGCATGGCCACGGTCCGGGTTGGGCCGGTTCCGTTCCGGTTCCATCCGGTACCGGTTCCATTTGGAACCTGTCGCGACCGGTTCCGAGCGGTTCCAAACGGTTCATTGGCAGTTCATGAGGCGGTTCCGGCGGTTCCAACTCACGGGACGGGCGGGTCGGACCATCGGTTCCATTTTTATTTTTTCTTTAAATATTTATATAATATAAAAATACTATAATATTGCGGACGAACCTTTGATGATTACTTGATTAATAGCAAAATTCATTGCTTGTCAAGTTGTCATCGTTATTAAAATATTTACTAAAAAGAATGAAAAAAATAAATTAATAAGAAACGAATCAATGATAATGTCGATAAAGATAATTAATAAAAAAAGAGGGAGAAAATAGACGTGAACCTAGTACCCAAAGGAATACTAAGCTGCCTATGTATCCCGAAGGAATCAAAGCCCACGTAGATCTTTGTCATACCTTTCATTTAGAGTTGTTGAATGTTGATTTATCGTTGTCCGATTGATCCTATTCGTCTTTGTCATCATCATCATCTGGTTGGCTAGATGCTTCCGCTGACTCTCCTCCTAACGATGATGCAGATGTATCCATCATCATCCATGAATCATCATCATCGTCTTGATCATCATCATTCCTTAGTCCTTGTGTTCGAATCTCCGCTTGATCCCAATTTTTCTTGCAAACATATATTTGAATATTATGTGGAGCAAGACGAGATCTCTTTAAGTCTAAAACTCTTCTACCTACACTAAAAGCAGACTCCGACGCAATTGTAGAAGCAAGAATTGCAAGGATATCCTTTGCAATTCTCGATAATGTGGAAAATTTTATAGATTTTTCTTTCCACCACTCTAAAATATTATAGCTACCTTGGTCAATTTCAAAGTGGTGTTTAAGATAACTATCTAATTCTAAATATGAGGTGGAGGATGAAGAAGAAGATGATCCTACAAAACTATCATCTTGACTCATTATATTAGCTATTACGGAATTATAATAAGAGGGACGTGCCGAAACGCTAGCACGCCTAGACGTATCGCGTTTTGGATTATATAAACTAGCATAATAATCATAAAGTTCTGCTAAAAGTTTTTTACATGATCCAATATAATTATGTACATCACTAGGCGGGCGATATAATGATTGGTAGTAAAATCCAATTACTTTAGTAAGGACTTCTGTTTTAAAACATGGGTCTAAAATGGTTGCAATTCCATAAATATAAGGAAAATCGGTAAAATATGCCTTCCACTTATCCATCATATCTGCAAGAATCGGCTTCAAATATGGGTTAATATCATCATGCGTATGTTTAAGAAGATGATAAAAAATAGTAATACATTCATTTATTACTAAGTGGACGTTCGGTTCATAAACATATGAAAAAATCTTAGTTGCGTGGTCATACGCTTCTAATATTTTATGTACACCTATAGCTAATTCCCATGTGTCATCAGTTATATAGCTATCTGTACACTCACTATATAGTTGTGTTATAACTGGACGATAAGTAATTGTCTTTCTTAATAAATCGTTGGTTGAGCCCCAACGTGTAGGAGTATCTAATGACCAATACACTTTTTTTAGTTGATATTAGTCACATAATTTTTTATATCGTCTCTTTATCTTTCCAATCCTAAGCCACTTCACTATATCTCTAATTGGATCTAATAAATCGCTTAACTGTTTTATACCTGCTTGGCAAGATAAGTTAACTATATGAGCACAACAACGTATGTGTAATAAGCTACCCCCAAGGATAAAACTAAATGCAGGTTCGTTATACAAAAGTTCCATACATTTAATGTTAGCGGTTACATTATCAGTAGAACAACAAAATATCTTATCTAATAAGTTCCATTCTCTACATATCACTACTAATCTATATTTTATGTTTTCACCCGTATGTCTTTCTAGCATTGTCTCAAAAGCAATTATTCTTTTTTGAATAATTCAATTTTGATCTATCCAATGTGCTGTTACACACATATAAGATTCTAAATGTGGGGGAGCAGACCAAATGTCAGTTGTTATGCTAACCCTACCATTAAAAGATTTAAAATTTCTACTAATTCATAGCGCATTGTTTCATATAATTTAATTGTGCGTCGTTTAAGCGTGCTCCTAGGGATTGGTCTATATTGTGGTTGCAAACGTTTTCTAGTGTAACGCTCGTATGCCCTACTTTCACCATGGTTAAATGGTAATTCATCACAAATAACATACTTTGAAAATTCATCAATCATATCATTACGATTATATTTAAAAGGCATACTTGTGCTGGGAATGTTCCACTGTCGGCTTCCACTTGTGGTCCCGCTGCCTCTTGCTGCATGAGTTTCTTTTGTGATTCCATGCTTCTTTGCCAAATGTTTGTTAAAAGATCCCGTACCACCACCTAACACGTATTCAGAAAACACAATAAATAATTTTTTATAAAATATGAATATATAATGTATGTATAAAAAACTGAAAAAGTATATACCTCTGGCGTAATTGTATGAAACTAAGGGCTTTACTCCTTGACTTTCACAAATTTGACAAGTGCATAAGAAAAAATCTGGATTGTCGGTTGGTTCTTTTGTAAAATACGACCACACATGTGAAACAGCTCTACCACTAGGAGGTGGCATTGCCGGAAAAGGTTGTCTTACTGGTTCATCTTCATCTAAATAAAAAATTTAAAATTATAAAACTATAATTAAATAAATAAATAATTTAAAATTTAATTAATTTGAAGAATAAAATTATAAAACTAACCGATAGTTTGGAAATTAACTCGTTTACCACGAGCTTGTCTTTGTTGTTGTTGTTCTCCTTGTTCTTCATGTGATCTTGTTGATGACTGTCGAGATATATGTATCCCAATAGGGGTCGTTGGTTCCTCTTCTTGTTCTTCTTCTTCATCAATTTGTATTTCTCTTTCCACTTCTTCTGCATAATTATGTAATTCTGGGTCGTACCCTTCTGGATAATTGGGTTCGTAATTATAATTACTAATCGAAGGTGTTGTTGATACCGATGGAGTAGAAGTGGCCTTTCTTTTGGAGCTAGAACCTCCCAATGATTTTGCCACTTTAGTAACTTTTTTAGAGACTTTTTTCAAAAAAGAAGACATGATTGATAATATGAAAATAATAATAGAATTAAGAAATAAATAAATAATTAATAGACTAATTATGTAATTAACTAAATTAAGAAATAATTAAAAGACTAATTATGTAATTAAGAGAATAATTGCGTAATTAAGTAATTAAGTAGAGAGAGTAGGAGAAGAGATGAGTTGTGAATGAAAATGATTGAAAGTGATGGGTATTTATAGAAAATTACCCAATGGCTATAAACAACTAATTCCAACGGCTAGTTTCACGGTTCCATGGAACCAGCGGGCCGGTTGACCTGGACCGGTCCCGGTTCCATGGAACCGTTGGACCGGTTCACCCGGACCAGTTCCGGTTCCGGTTCCATGGAACCGTTGGACCGGTTCCAACCCGCGGTTCTTAGATCCGGTTCATGCAGTTTTTTTCCGGCGGTTTCACGGTTCCGGCAACTTTTTTCCGGCGGTTTCACGGTTCCGCGGTTCAGGCCGGTTCGGAACCTATTGCAAACGGTTCCGATTCCAGATCCGGTTCCAAGCGGTTCGGTTCCGGGCAACCCGCCCCGTGGCCATCACTATTTGCAAGTGATGAATCAGTCAAAACATGGTGGAATGAAATGAGAATTTTGGTCATAAAAGCAATATCCGCCAGCTTATTTGGATTTGTAGATGCACTAACGATGAAAATCGGTATACAAAAGGCTAGTTTTTGATTAACAAATAAGGTTGTGGACAAAGAAAAGATGGATAAATATGAAGGGGAAATTTGATTTCCATGGAGTAGCTGTTTTTATGATTTCTCTTGTCATTTTGGTTTCACTAAACTTGGTGTCTTTTATGGTTGGACTAAAAAGAGTGATAAGTAATAGCAACTGGGATGAAATGTTTAGGCAACTTTTCCTCTCCTCCCTTCATTTACTTCTTGGGTATCCTTTTTTGGAAGGCATGTTAACAAAATTGATATACGAAGTTGTAAAGAAGTTTATAATATTAAATTTTTTTTAAGGGATTGAAGGATTTATACAATTTGCAAAGAAAAAACAATTCGAAATTTGAGACTAGAAGTTCGTGTAAACGTTGTGATAATCGTAGACTGAGACCTCCAGAAGTGGTATGAGGTCAACTATTGAAATAGAGGTTTGTAGAAAACTACTACGATTGGTACCTTTATTATAATTCTAAAGTTGGACCAAGTGATATGGTGCGTCAGTAAGAGCTATACCATAAACAAGAGAGAAATTTGCATGTACATATGGTGTACGATTCAGTTGCGAGTAATTTTCCTAATACACATCATTATTTTCTATCTCAATCTAAGGTTGTGACAAATGGTTTCAACCCATTTGGTAGCTCGGGTCATCAATATTCATGTTGGCCCATAATCTAAACTTCATATAATCTTCCTCCCTTGATATACATGAAGAACATTATATGTTCTTAATGGTGATCATGCCTGGTCCTAGCAATCTAGACGTTCTATGCTTTTAAGAGGGAGAACTTTTAACTTTGTGCAGCATTGATGTGAACAATTAACGACTTTCTAGATTATTCAATGATAAAAAGGTGAAGTACATTTGGTGTGCACGCTTATCCGTACTACATAGAGTATTCCAAAGCCGTATATTTAAAACATTGTAGAAAAGTGTGCTGCTTCGACTCACATATGAGATTTTTAGATAGCATGCACATGTAATGTAGAAATTCGATAAATTTTAGTCATGGAGCAGTTGAGAAAGACAATAAACCCAACATTTATACAGGATATGAGCTGTTAAAGGAGTTGGATCATTTTGAGTTTTTATGGGTGTTTGAAGATGACGCATCTGAATATAACGCGGAAATTAGCAGACATATATATATATATATATATATATATATATATATATATATATATATATATATATATATATATATATATATATATATATATATATATATATATATATATATATATATATATATATATATATATATATATATATATATATATATATATATATATATATATATATATATATACATACATACATACATACATACATACATACATACATACATACATACATATATATATATATATATATATATATATATATATATATATATATATATATATATATATATATATATGTATATGTATGTATATATATATATATATATATGTATGTATATATATATATATATATATGTATGTATATATATATATATATATGTATGTATATATATATATATATATATGTATGTATATATATATATATATATATATATGTATGTATATATATATATATATGTATGTATATATATATATATATGTATGTATATATATATATATATATATATATATGTATATATATATATATATGTATATATATATATATATATATATATATATATATATATATATATATATATATATATATATATATATATATATATATATATATATAGGATCAAGTGAGAAGGGTAAGAAGGAATTTCATCCATCCAGATTAAAGATCAATGGTCAGGATGAGTTTGATCCTTGCACGCGGTTCATGGCCTTTTTTAAGCTTCGTTATTCGATTATTTTGTGTTTTTGGGGTTTATTCTGCGATTTTTAGTGTTTACTAGTTTGTCATTGATTTTTTAGTGTACAATTTCAAGGTTACTCTGTCTTTTGTTCTTCGAAGCTTTTATGTTGTTCGATTATTGGTCTGGTATGTGGCTATTGCGTTTTTTTTTTGAGTTTTTAAGTTCGTTGAAGATCATTCTTCGATTATTCATGTGTTTTTAGGGTTTATTCTTCGATTTTTAGTTTTTATTTGAGTATTATTCTGGTATTTGATTTATAGGGTTTTTCATTGGGTTTTATTCCGCGATTATTATCAATTATAGGCAATGTCATGTGATACTGAGGTAGTTATTTAGTAATTCTATATGATTAACTTTATAGAGAAGACAGTAACTATTCATAGTCATAGTATCTGTTAGTGATAACATAGTATCTTTTTCTAAGAGCATAGTAGCATTAACTTTTAGAGCAAAGTTTTTTCAAATTACAAAAGAGAAGACAGTTACTATACATAGTCATAGTAACTTTTAGTCATAATATAGTATCTTGTTCCAAGAACATAGTAACATTTAATTTTTTACAACAAAGATTTTTCAAATAACTGCACACAGTAATTTTTTAGTACCTTGATTCTTGAATATATTTAAATTTTGGACTTGGTATAATTATATTTGTTTATATGTGTAGTTATGAACATTGTTTCATTTTCTTGTTGTTGACAGGTTGAAATCTACATTTCAAACAAAAAGTAGACTTAGCTTGTTCTTCAGTGATATATAATATAATTTTATTGATTCAGTGATATATAATATACAGATTGTTGTTCCGATACTGAAGGATAGTCAGTACTTCTTACTTCTTTTAAATATGAAGTTAAGAATAGTTCAATGGATTGACAATGTCAACCATACCACTATTTCGAAACGATAAATTAGAAAGCTAGGTGACACTATGGTATGTGTAACATTTTATTATCTTAAAAACCTTTGCCTATGTTTCTAAGAATATGAAATTTTTATTAATAAATATTTAAATGAATCTTTTGTAGAAAGATTTGTTGTCAACAATTTTTGATGATAAGATGCTACTAATGTTATTCCTCTATGGAAAATGGAACGAATTTCCACTAATTGGAAAACGACTGCTAGGACTAACATTGAAAGCGATGTATTCATGATGATGAGCATGCTGTTTTTTGAGGGAACAGTTGATTTCCAATATCCAATATTGAATGCAGTTACGATTTTCTTCTTTATATTATCTTTAAATGTATTTTAAATGACATTCTAATTAAAATATTCTAATTAAATTTATTTTCTTATGTAGGCTTCATTGAGACATGTTGCAAGAGCTAAGATTGCTGGATTTTTGGTGTTATCTGATTTGAACAAACAAAGATCTAAAATTTTCGATGAGCTGTCCAATTTTAAGGATAAAAGACGCTCTATTGCCAAAAAAGTTTCTATCAGAAGAACAAAGATTCGCTAATGTGAAGTTTTTCAGTTATAGAAAGATGAAGTTTTTAGTGGTGAAGTTTTTACTTGGTATGAAAAATGGGTCTGATTTTAGTTGGTATGAAACATTTGATAGAGTTTGTATCTTTTGATTTGTTATGAAACATATTCATGAAGAAGCATGTGAATGATGTTTTTGGACACTTTTTTACTTGATTTGGTTTTTTTCAAATGAGTGAAAGAATTAGAGAAGAAGAGTTATGTTGCTATTGTTAACAACTTTTATCACTTTAGAATCTTCAAATGAACATATCTTTTACTCAGAAACTTCTAATCCTAACTATAAATATTTATAGTAACCTTTGATCAAAACATAATATATTTTTCTAAGAACATAGTAGCATTAACTTTTATGGCAAAGTTTTTCAAAATTACAAAAAAGAAGACAGTAACTATACATAGTCATAATAACCTTTAATCATAACATAGTATCTTTTTTTAAGAACATAGTAGCATTAACTTTTACAGCAAGGTTTTTTCAAAATTACAAAAGAGAAGGCAATAACTATACATAGTCATAGTAACCTTTAATCACAACATAGTATCTTTTCCTAAGACATAATAGAATTAACTTTTAAGCAAAGTTTTTTCAAAATTACAAAAGAGAAGAAAACGACTATATATAGTCAAGGTAACCTTTAATCATAACATAGTATCAAATTATGTACAAAACTTTCAAACTACAAAATAAATAGTCATCTTTAAAATCTCTTCATCTTCAGCATCTGATCTTCAGCATCTGATATTCGGTATCAAAAGGTTTACATAAATCAACTTTTCTACATTAAATCATAATCAAATTCTAAAGTTGAAGTAGTTTTTTCACAATTATCAATAAGGATACATTAAAATATAAGCAAATTTATGTTATACATACCTTAAGTGGGGTATCTTTTGTTAATGGGCAATTTCGACTATTGTGATAATGAAATTTACCACAAGTTTTGCACTTTCTTTTGGGCTTCTTGCTTTGCTCAATATTTTGTTCTTTTTCCCCAATTATTCTTTGCCTTTTTCCTTTGTTCTTTGATTGGATTGGGTTTAGGATTTTCATTGTCGAAGATGAACTTGGGCCTACTAATAATTCGATTTGTTACTCTTTAGTAATTTCCACCCTCACATCATCACTTTCCTCCAATTTTCTACTACTTTCCTCTATGTTTTGTAAAAGTGATTGTAAATTACTCTCACTCCGTTGAGCTAAACCCATAGAATCGAAAATTTCACACAAAACTTCCCCACGTTGTCACACTTTTTGATCTCTTCAATCAGATTCCCATGAAAATAGGCTTCTTCAATGCTAGCTTCGTCCAATGATCTAAAATATATTGCTTTGGTATTTGTGTTATTTGTCTTGCACTCATAATATAAATCACATGGGAACATAATATTCCTATCTGTTTATACATCTTGCAATTACAATTTACCTTCAACTCTTCAATTGAACTTCCCAGAATAAATTTCACCTTGTATATCTTATTTATTGTTGAGTCCAAAACAGTTATACTTTCCAAACTTTCAATAAGCAATAATTCTTCCTGCTTATCGCATCAGCTCAAAATAAACATGAAATGTGGTCCTCCTCATCTAAAGCATAATCAAAATAAAACCTCGTGTAAATATCTCGTTTTTTGATAAAATTCTCGATCAACATCTTCCCATCATCTCCGTAACTATGTGTTTTCAAATCCCTATGAAAATTCGTGAAATCTTGCATTGTCACTCCTACATTCTCATAACCCCAAGATTTTTCTTAAACAATCTAAAGGATTTCACCTATCCTATATTAACCTGTGCATTCTTAGATATGAAATTTTTGTGTGACAAAGTCATTTTCCTATTACCCAATAAATATTAACGCGATGTAGCACTAACTAGACAATGATTGTGCGCCTCTTCGAATTTTAAAACAAGGTATGTTCTTTTCACTATGTCATATTTCAAAATCAATCTAGCTTTACAACCGATTCTTTTGGTTGATCTCTTAAAACGTGCAACAACATCTTCACTTTTCTTAGGTTTAGGTTTTATGATACCCTCCCTACTACAAACAAAATAATTTTAAACAACACCTTTTTTTTGTAGGTAGTCGATGAACGTACATCAAAACCGCAAATTTCAGCATATTTACTATAAAAATCTAAGACTTTTTCTAAGTTTTCAAAAGTCATACCAACAAAGGGCTTTTTATCAAACACACAATGAGGAATCCACAGTGTAGAACTATTTGGAGTAACTTGTGTTATAGTTCTTAGAGTTTGAGTCCCTGCATAACAATCCAAAGTTTTTCCAAAATTAAAAAAAAAAAAAAGACAGTAACTATGAATAGTCATAGTAACCTTTAATCATAACATAGTATCTTTTTCTAAGAACATAGTAGCATTAACTTTTGCAATAAAGATTTTTCAAAATTATATCTTTTTCTAAAAACATAGTAGAATATATATGTGTGTGTGCGCGCGCGCGCGCACGCACACACACACACACACACACACACACACACACACACACACACACACACACACACACACACACACATATATATATATATATATATATATACATTTTTGTCTTTTTACAAAATCTAACCTCTAATCATCAGGTATTTTATAGAATTAAAAATACCTTTTTGCCTTTTTAATCCACATTCTAGGGTGGTTACCAGCAAATAGAGGAAATTTAAGTTTAAGAGTGTACTCAAAGTGTCTATTAAAGCTATTCACCGCTATGAACCCTGGTGGTGTGCCAAGAATGCTAGTTTCTACTCTTCCTCATTCCATTCTTGATTGTTATGCCATATGTTCCTCCATCTTGAGCCCCAACAGAATGTTATGTTCTTTAATACGACACATCATTCCAGAAAGTAGAGAGTAACGCTCTTCCAGGCTCTTTACTTATTCGTCTAAAGCACGATATTTAGGGATTATAACCATAGGTTTGTTCTTAGTTAGGACTGTTGTAATACCAATGCAACAACCTAGTTTAGTTGAAGCTTCTTATTATAGCTAATTATCCAAGAAACTGTTAAAGAGAAAGGGGAAAAAAGGGAGAGGAAAGGAAGAATACAGACAGGGAAAAGAAAGAGAATAAGAAAGGAACAACGAACAAGAGTTGTATTATTACATAAACATCAATCTAGACATGGTACATAGATAACCCCTTAGTCAATTTAGAGGCGAAGTAAAAATTGACAATTTCTATAAAGGTGCTACGCAATTTTAAAAAGTATTATAATTTTTCTAACAACTTTATATATTTAGACACTTAACATATACCGATTACTTTAATATTGAGACTCCTAGCTAATTTTTTGGAACCCTGTGCAGTCGAACATGTTGAACATGCTCAAAACCTCCCATATTACTCATACTCAGCTACGGATGGACGATTATGTAACCAACTTTCCCGCCAAAACTGAGTAATTACGTTTTTGTAAACTACTTTTAACAATTTTGAAAACCTTTTAGAGAGCACACACTCCTCATGTGCCTTATTTACTACAACTATAGCTAACTACTATAATACTTGATTTCATGTTCTTGAGGAAATTAGTACTAGCTTTCATAATTTTGTTGTAAACATTATAAGTTTTTGTAGAAAGCTTAAATTGTTTGATTTGGTTTTTATCATTGATTGGAATACGACTGAGTTTTCACATGAAGAACCAACAACTCATTTAATGCTTAAAATTTAATTTTTTTTTTTTTTGGGTTTTTAATGTTTGTAGCAACATTGTATCGAATTGGAATGGATTAACATTGAAGATTAGACTTTAGGAGACATCAACCATTGTAGTGAATGTTTAAAGCTTCCATTGACATTAATATATATTGCTTCACCATTGTTAAAGTTGCCATTAAAATGAATATATCTTTGATTGGATGGATTAGTTGGATTAGTCAAAAGTAAAGGATTTATAATCATGTGGATTATATCATCAAGTTATTGTTGATCATAAATTGATGCTTAACTTCACAATAGTTAATTACAAGTATTAACAAAGATTGTCGAGATTATAAAAATAAAAAGGATGAGAATCTAAAACAATTGTACTCTAGAAATTTCCAATCATTGAATTCATCCCTTAAATCATCCTTCCTTTTATTTTGCAATTGTTTATTTGTTCCGTGTTAATTTATCAAAATGGTCACAACATCCCGCTTTTGTTAAGTAATTGTTATTAATAGTAAGTAGTTAAACCCAACAAGACTCATTTAAGTCTTGATTTCTTTGTGTATTTAAACCTTTACAAACTTTTTGAGACCATCTTTATAAAAGACACGTCTTAAATGAGTTGACCCATTATTACTAAAAAAACAACTATAAAAAAACGCGCGTTGTATAACTCTATTTGGAGTTGGTGCTATAACCTATTGAAGTTGGTATTATAACCTGTTAGAGTAGGTATTATAACCTATTAAAATTCGTATTTGGAGTTGGTGTTATGATCCATTAAAGTTGGTATTTAGAGTTAGTGTTATAATCTATTGAAGTTGGTATTATAACCTATAAGAGTTGGTTTTATAACCTATTAAAGTTAGTTATAATAGCAACTCTAATAGGTCATAATAGATTATAATAGGTTAAAATAGGTTATAATAGGTTAAAATGCCAACTCCAAATACCAACTCCAGATACCAACTTTAAAAGGTTATAATATCAATTCTAATAGTTTATAATACCAACTTCAACAGATTATAACACCAACTCCAAATAGGTTATAATACCAACTCCAAATACCAACTTAATAGGTTATAATACCAATACCAAATATCAACTTTAATAGATTATAATACCAACTTTAATAGATTATAATACCAACTTTAATAGGTTATAACACCAATGTCAATAGGTTATAACACCAACTCCAAATAGAGTCAAACGCACCAGTCAGTTTCTAGGTTTTTCTCTTTTTTTTAATTGTTGGGCCTGAGCCTGAAAAGTCGTCTCTTATAGAGACGATCTCTCGGAAGGGGGCTCTTAAACCTTAGTTCCACCACCTACATTAATTTGTAATAGGCTTTAGTGTATTATTTTTAGCTTGGATTAGAAAACGAAAAAAATATTTTCAATGAGACATAGATCCATCTAATACAATCCATTTTTTCACTACGACACCCAATGATCTTTCCTCATCGAGTATCGTGTAAAATACAACTATAAAACCACGAAAACGACGCAACTTAGCTCAACCTATTAAATAAACTAAGGGCATAAAGGTAATTTTCAAGTGAAGATGAGGAAATATTTCAATGTTTCCTCTACCCTTAACGCAAACACATTTTCCGTTAGATGTTTGAACATATTTA
This sequence comes from Amaranthus tricolor, assembly GCF_026212465.1. NCBI lineage: Eukaryota > Viridiplantae > Streptophyta > Magnoliopsida > Caryophyllales > Amaranthaceae > Amaranthus > Amaranthus tricolor. The sequence goes on from NC_080052.1 coordinate 16,318,695, forward strand.
TAGTTGGATTTTTAAGATTTAAAAATCATTATTGTCATAAGTCATAGTATCACTTGCACCACAGTCGGAATTATATTTCCTATTTAACCTATTTTTGGTCATAAGCCTGAATTCAATTTTGTTTTGACTTTTTTGTGAAAAAAAAAAAAAGTAAAGGGATTAGGAATACTTTCAAATTTGAAAAAAAAAATAGTTGAAAAAACAATGAAGCCAAAAAAAAAAAAAAAAAAAAAAAAAAAAAAAAAAAAAAAACTTTTGGATTACCATAACTTTCCAATGCCTTTAAGAAGCAACCATAGGACCTAGGCCAACTACAGCTCCATGTACTATTATTTGCACTCATTTAATTTTGTGTCATTTATTATTAGTCATTTAATTAAGTTGCATCAGCTGATCCATACATATTCCATATTCATTTTTTATCACAAAATCAAGAAGTTCCTAATTCCTTCCCCTAACTTGCATAGAGTAACAAACGACAACACAAAGTAAATTATATAGTTCTTTAAGAACTTGATAGAATCTTATCTTCAAAAAACAGAAAAAAAAAAACTTGATAGAATCCTAATCACACATCAACACACACCAGTGTGACAGCGTCCTCCCAATTCAAGTCTTTTAAGAGATAAAAAAATTGCTAACTGATGACATAAAAAGATGCTACTTAAGTAGAAACAGGTACTTGTACAGGTATAAAATAAAAATGACAGATTCTGCTATTGTTTTAGCTTCCATGGTATAAATGAATTGCTTTTGTTTTCGGGTTATAATAGTCACTATTTCTTCTGGAGATTACATCGTTTTTTTAACTATTTACATATTCACTAATATCAACAATGCAAACCCCATCATATCATCACTTCACATTATCAATCAATAGCTTATAAAAAGTGTAGCATCTGCTGCAGCTTGAGAGACCCAATTAGCAGCTGTTCCAAAGAACAGCTCCCAAAACCAAAGATCCAACGCAAGGACAGAGGAAAAGATAAGGAGTGCTAATGTCTGATACCTGTTTAATGGCCAGCCGGATATCTGAGCCATGGTCTTCAGAAATGGAACTGAGCTGATTCGTAGATCCCGTTTCCTTATTGACCAGGCCGTTACCCATTGAACTTGAGTAGGCACCAAATCAAACTCCTCCCTCAATCTCCTTCCTAAATCTGGCATATGCCCACCTCCATATAGGATAGCTATCTTATTGTGGCCTTCTTTCATTGCCCTTTCAAGTGCATCTATTGCGGCCTTGTTTCTCTCACCGATGATAACTGATTTTTCCTCCACGTCTGCTGTTACTTGTGTGAACCTTCATATAGGCGCATTAATCAGTTAAACAATAAGGCTACACACTTTAAAACATATTTTCATATATTTCAGGGAAAATATGTTTACAGTTCAAAAACTCTATGTTCTTATAAGGGTTCCCCAAGGTCAACTAATTCAGGTAAGCCATAAAGAACAAACCAATAATCCTCAGACGCAATGAACAAAAACAAGCATTACTGGTAAATGTTAATGGCTGAATTTAACTTCAAACTTCGAAGCTGTTAAAAATGCAAAAAGAATAAATAAAAGCAGACAACATAAGCAAGAAAATATGTATATATACTTCTATGAGAGCTACAGTGTGACTCCGAATTTATCTTAACTGATTAATAACTAAGAAATTCCTCTTTGACTTCTTTCATAGTTCACTGCTTAGATTTTTGGAGCAAGAAATGAATAGTACAAACAGACTTTACATCACCACCCAATGCAGTTAAGTACCTTCCATCTAGGCTCCCAACTAAGTAGGGCAAAAAAATATTCGAAGTTGTAGATGGATTATATGGCACTAAGAAGCTAATTTGTACCAAATGTGCAACTTTTTGGCAGAGTACAAATATCTCAGTTATCTATGAATTTTCAGCAACAGGCTCAACTTCGAAAATTTACAAGTACTAAATAACTAACTAACTAGTATAAGAGACTATTTGTTTATAATAGTTATGACTAAAGCCTTCGATTATAAGGGAAGGATGGCAGGACACATATGTTCATGGACACCACTTGCATTCTCAAACAGACAAGGTTCTTCATCAACCATTGATTATAATTTCATGGCACAGCAAAGAATGTCAAGTTAGAAAAATTGAGACACCAATAATTTATTCAAAACTAGCTGCACATATTTAGAAAACTATTCCATATACTTACTCTGATGTGAGACGTTTTGCCAGGAAAACTTTCATTGCAGCACCAAAATCGAGCCTGGACAAAGCATCAAGCTCAGGGTTTTCTGTTACCTGGCCCCCAACATCAGTACATATACCTCCGATAATTAAAAGCCCCACAAGCGGCATAGGAAGTACACGGGATGCCCACAAAAGCTTGGATCTCCAAGGGTCTAAGTTTTCAGGAATTTCTGGCTGTATTAAGGCTTTTGTCGACTTGAGGGTCATATCTCTTGCAAACGTGAAAAAACTTTCACCTCTTTCCACCTACATATTGAAAAGATCAAAAGGACTTGTCAGTTTTGAAATCTCAAGGCAGGTGCTTCTCTTCTACTTTTTAAAACATCAGACATCAAGACCCCATGGCAGAAATTCTAATTTAGATTTGGAATTATAAATATCAGGCCGTAAGAAAGAAACAGTGAGTCAATATTAAACATATATTTAATAATTTATTGACATCCACGAAAAAATTAGGGAAGATATTGTACCTGAAGTGTCTTAAAGGTCTCAAAGTCTAAGTCGGCATGATACCAGTTCTCTGCCTGGTAATCAAGACAGTCTAATTGGAAATCGAGCATAAGAATCCGAGCCATCTGTCTTTGAATGAATCCGAGAACGTTAAAACCACGTGAGCGTGAAGATTTAAGCCACCTTTTAGTCGCTGTATTTCGACGATTTTCTAAACTTTCTCGGCTAGCCACCATCTCATAAAGAACACAATCATAGGGTTCAAGTTCCTTCTGCAAGTTTGCAAAGTATCTGCACAGTAGTAGACATAGTTCACCGAAATCAAAACCACAACAGAGAACATAGAGACAGTTCACAACTAATTTGTAGGCAAACCTCAAGCCACCGAGAAAGGAACAAGAAAAAAAGAAAGGGGAAAACAGAGAAATGCAGAGGCATGCAGCTCTCTAAGAAACCTTCTTTCCAGTTAAAATAACAGAAACACCACTTCAGTCTGTTTGTAAGATTCAAGTACAATTGGTAATTAAAGGAATTTAAACTCAATTATATTTCCTACAAAAACTATTCATACCCTTCACAAATGAAAGCTTTAAGAGGTTCAGCAATGGAAAAACAAGATGAAAATGATGAGCAAAGATGAACACAAGTGTTTATAAAGTATCTTGGATACTTTCCCCTTAAATTTAGTTTTATTTAAGATTAGACTTAACAATACAATCTTAATAAACCTCCCCTATCATGAATTCAATCCTCTCAAGATCACAAATACAAATTCTACTCTCAAGATCACAAATACAAATTCTATGAAGAACACTCTCAAGTTTCAATAAAGAATAAGCTCTCTCACTATATGTGCGTTTGTGGTGTTTTTGTTCAATGAATGATGTATCCTTTTATAGAGGAAGAACACATCATTCTAGAACCACATCATTACTCACCATAAACTTACATTTACATCACACAATTAGCTATGACAATAAATATAGCAATAAACATGGCATTAACCAAAGGAATACAATGCCCATCAATGCAAACCGTAGCTCAAAAGTCTCAAAACATCATCTTAGGCAAGGCACTTAAGTGCTTGAACGAGGACCTTTCCCCAGAGCCTACTGCTGCTGATTTTCTCTTTGCTCGAACGAGCCATGTGCTGCTCGAACGAGCACATGGTTCTAACAGCTTCTGTCTTCATTCTTATTGTTGCCTCGAGCAAGCAACCTCGAAGCCATGCCTTGACTCGTTCATAGTATGGTTCCCACCTTTAATGAAGTATCATTTGCCTCAAGTTAAGCACCTCATGAACCGTTCCAAACCTCAATTCACTTACACTCAACACATCCTCATCGTATCTCTCCTAAGTACGAGCTAAGGCATGTTCATTTAAGTGATCAAAGTTAACGTCATTGTTATGAGTTTTGGTACTTGCACTAACAATCTCCCCCTGCAAGTCCAACACTCTTACTATCCTCAAAAGTTACCCTCTTTGACCCAAACGCAACACCATCATCACTTTTGTGGCCTAGGCTACCACTTCCAACTTGTAACTCATACAATTTCCTCTTACTCCTTTTACCCTTCATGAGCAAAAGACTCCTTCTAATGACTTTCAAAATCCCTCCACTTGCTTTGAAAGGACATCCCTTACTCTTTAATCTACCAAATGAAATAAGATTCCTCTTAAACTTAGGTATATACCTTACATCACCAAGTTTTCTTTTGACACCTCCATATGTTTTAATTTCAACCTCACCAATACCTTTTATTTTCACCTTTTCATCATTTGGTAAATAACGAGGCCATTATCACAATAACTAAGCTTAGTAAATTTCTCTTTTTCACAACAAATGTGGAATAAGCAATCAGAGTCAATTACCCACTTCTTAATATGAACCACTCCCCCATCAACTAGTAAAGCCCTATCATAGTCATCATCACCAACAAAGCCTAGAGCGGTACTCGCGCTATTCTTATTCTCTTGTCTCCCTCCATCCCTTAAGTTTTTTACTCTCTTAAGGTCTTCCTAAAATTCTTTGCACATTTGTATGTGTCCCTTCTTTCAATAGAAATACTCTTTATCACTAAGGTCACCCCTCTCTTGAGACTTTCCCCTTCCTTTATATCCCTTTTCTTTGGTTCTCCCCCTATTAGAACCCTCTCTATACAAGCCATCCCCATCCCTCTTTTTCCTTCCCCTTATCTACTCACCATAAACCTACCATTCTCTCTCAACGCCGTCAATGTTTGATCAAGAATGATGGAATCCCTACCTATGAGGTCGATAAGGTTGTGAACTATGGTGGAGAGTTGTGCTGGGGGCGTGAGGCAGCCCAGCGGAGACGGAAGGAGGATTAGGTGATCTGGGAGAGGCAAGACCTAGCTTGTGAGGAGCAGGCTTGAGAGGAGGGGGCTCACGGAGAGGGTAGCCCAGAAGGAAGTGAACTGTGACGGATAGCTTGGATGAGTGCAGGATGCATGTTTCATCAAGAAAGTCATAAGTAATGGATCGAGAAGAGGTTAGTTTTGTGAACGGAACACTGACTCATCAAACATCACATGGCGAAACAAAATAATTTTATGGGAGGAAGGATCGTAACATTTGTAGCCCCGATGAGAAGAAGGATAACCCAAAAAATACACATTTGTGGAACGAGGTTGTAACTTATGAACTTTTGAAGAGGAGATGAGGGGATAACACAAACAACTAAAAATGCGTAGGTAGGTATAAGTGGGGGCTTTTTGATAGAGAATATGAGTCTGGGTGAGGTTTCCCAAGAGTTTGGAGGACAAAATGTTGAGAAGATATGTTGTAGTTTCCAACGCATGAGGCCAAAGAGAAGGAGTAAGAGACGTATGGTAGAGAAGAGTGTGAATGACATTATTAATAGAGCGAATTTTGCGTTCGGATTTTCCATTTTTTAAGGAAATGTCTGAACAGAGAAACGCAAGCTAATGCCATGTTGAGCACAAAAGTTATGAAACGACCCATTATCAAATTCACCCCGTGATCACATTGAAATGTTTTAATGAGAAGGTCAAATTGTGTAAGAATAAAAGTTCGAAAATTAACAAAAATGTCATAGACTTGCGACTTCCGGATGAGAGGAAAGGTTCACATAAAATTTGTACAATTGTCAAGAAAGAGAATATAATACTCATAATTAAAAGGATTAGGAACAGGAGATGTCCACAAATCACAATGAATAATATCAAAAGGCATAGTACTATCAGAATGAGAAGAAAAGAAAAGCAATTTAATCTGTTTATCCAAGATACAGGAGTGACATATAGAAGAGGGAGGTTGGGGAAAATCAATGGACTGAGAGGCACATAGAGACTATAATATATCATTTCCCGAATGGCCTAAACAGGAATGTCAAACAGTGGTAGAAACAATACATAAAGCCATATTTGGGGAAGAGGTGGTTGATGGTGTTCCAGAGGTTAAGGTAAAAGGATATATCACTCGTACTGTTATAGCAAAGAATGTGATTCCCATATCCAAAGTTTTGACAGAAAAACCAAGAGGGTCAAACTCAACAATTACATTATTGTCAATACTAAATTTGCACAATAGCATTTTTATGAGGATGCTTTAAAAGAGAATAGTTATGTAAGGTACCTGGGGAATGGGTCATGTCAGACGTAGCGCCAATATCCATATAATATTGCGCATCGAGAGACGGAGAGAAAGAAGCCATTGCTTGAGTGATAACTAGTGGTGAAAAAATGTCATTCACTGAACAAGTTGGCCCAGTACAAAAGTCTTTGCTAGACCAAGTTGGCATGGCCCAATTGAAAAAATGTCTAGGATGGTTTAAATATGGATTGTTGGGACTTGAGAGGAGAGCCCATTGAGAAGAGGCCCACGTGTGAGGAAGGGGAGCATGCCATGGGTAACTAAGCTCATGATACCATATTAGAATATTTAGCTTGACCTTTCTTATTATATGAGGTGAATAAATAGATATAAGAATAAGCTAAGTATGACAACTAGAATAATTACATATTACACAATATATTCTAGGAATCATCATCATCATCTTACCCAGTATATCCTGCTCATAGATAACTATGAACAGAGTATGGGGGGGAAGGACGGCGGCAACTTATACCCATAAAGGAGAGCATGGCCAAAGGAGTCCCCCGGCTCGAGAAAGGTAAAGAGACGTAATATTCTAGAAATATTAACATAATAAAATCTAAATATTTTATTCAATCAAATATTAAACTATCCTACTCTATCGGAGGAGACACAATACTAACATATTTGTTTTCAAAAAATAGAATTAGGGGTGTTCAAAAAACCTGACCCGACCTGACGACTCGTTGACCCGAACCCTTAATAGCGGGCCATTTCCTAGGAAAAATCAAAAATCTCGGGTAGACACGCGACCCACTTAAATTGGGTCAGGTCATGGGCCACATGATGATATTATCCGGGTACCCATTAGACCCGTTTAGGAACTTTTTAGTTTTTATGAAAATATGGCAACATGTGAGTATGTTACACCTGTATAACAAAATGGGAAAAAATAACCCTAAGGGACTAATATATCCCTAAGTTCTAACCCCTCCCTTATTTCTGATCCTTGTTCTTCATTTCCCATTGCGCCGGTTTCCATCTCCTACTCTTGATTTATGTTATCCCTTCGCCCTAACTCTAACCATCATCCAAAAGCCCTAGCTTCTCAATCTTACCTCTAAGCATGACAACATTCAACCCCTCGAATTCGCTCAACGTCTCAGGCAACAGTCAAAGGCGTCTGTTTTTTCTTTTCCTTTTTTTGGTCCTTAAGTTAAACCCTAATCCCCATTTTCTCAATCTTTGATTTTTTTTTTTTTTTGTCCATAAATTTGGTGTAATTGTTAGTATTTTTGTAACTTTAAAGTAATTTCCTGGTATTTTTGTGTATGTTTTGTATTTTTTCTATCTATTAATGATTATTAAGTAAAACTAGTTTTTAATATGGTATTCAATTTATAATTGTGTTTGACAAGAATGGGAAGAGCACCAACTACTCCATACGAGTAGTCATACTCATAAATCATAATATGCTTTGCTTTTCTAACTTCAGTATTATAATTCTTACAATTGCCAACGGTGATGAGTGATATCACTGATAACTAACAAAGAAACTCATAAAGATTCTATTAAATTAATTGTTGTTTGGTGTTCTTTTCGTTTGTGAATTGTCATCCTCATGTTATTTTGTCATTTTTACTGGGTACACAGTGTCCCGACCCGAATTATTCGGGTACCCGATAAGCGGGCACTCGGATGACTGGGGTCGGGACATGGGCCGTTGAAATAATTACCCGACTATATGGGTACCCGAAATACGTACCGGGTCATGAACACCCCTAACTAGAATTGTTCTTAAAAATCTTTTAGACATGAATTGTTAGTAACTCAGAGGATTTTAGTTGATTAATCAAGCAACGGAAACAAATTCTTGGAACTACACAGGACAAATATACAAATAGATAATGTAGTCAAGAAGAAACAAATCCAACCCACCCTCATTTCAAAAGAAAATCTACAATCTAATCTGTGTTTTAGGTTTAGACTTCTCTAACAATTTCACTAATAAAATTAATTTTTATGTCCTGTAAAAACTGTAATTATAAAAAAAGAGCGTTCTGCGAAACACTTCCGCACCGTTAATTGTAAAATCTACACGGTAGAATTGTCTGGTAACTTAAATCGTTCAACACTAAAATACGAAATTCTACAATTGCTATGCATTAATTCATTGTGTTATCAATAGCCCCTACATTAAAAAATGAATACCTTGTTATGGAAACAGACTAAGAGAATGCTTAAAATTCCACTGCTTTTCAATTTAACAAAAAAAATAAAAATAAAAAAAATAAAAAATTAGCTCAAAAGCCGCATTTCTCATTCCGTTACATAATCAATTTACAAGTGCATTCATGAACAATATTAAAATCTTTGGAATCAATGATCACACAATACATTTCAGATTTCTAATAAAAAAAAAGGCAAAAATTGAGAGGTTTGAAAAGCTTACTCTTTATCTGCAATGTGAATGGTGGAAACCAAATCAACCTACACAATCCAATCAAATACCAAATATCAAAAAATCAACCAGCTGAACAATAATAAAACAAAAATCGAAATAATCGAAATCAGACCTTGAGAAAAGGTTGAAGGATTGACCAAGGAAACTTCTTACGAAAACTAACAACAGCAGTTTGCAATTCACCATCACCACCATCAGAGCGTTTACGAAACCTCATAAAATCAGCAATTGAATTATTCTGAAGAAACTTCTCCGGCGATGCAGAATCATCTTCCGACAAAGTTGATGGCGGTTTGACGGAGAAAGAAGAAGAAGAAGTTCGAAGAGGAGAGAAAAAAAGGAAGGAAGAATTAGGGCTTCGACGAGAGAGTTTGAAAGATTTAGGAAAGAAAGAGAGAGACTCAGAAGAAGAAGATGACGTAGAAGGGAGAGGAGAGAGAATAGAGAGAGAGTGAGCTACCATTGTTGATGATAGTGAGTACTACAAAAAAAAGAGTGATTTAAAGGTGAGAGGATTTTGTTGTTAGTCTGGTTCTCGTTTTTTTCTGTTTTTTATATTCTTTTTGGTTCTTACATATTTTTAAAATATCTTTTGTTGAAATATAGTTTTTCTTTTATCGAAAATAGATGCTAGAACTAAAAGGGAAAATGTAAGTGTACATTCTTATTACCCATTGTAATATGAAAAAGGTCTAATAAAAAGATGTACTTTATATATAAGTTAAATAGCTTATTTAATTATTTTATAAGAATATAGACTCTTTGTTCTAAGTGTTTCATTGAGATACAGTATTTCATAAAAGTAGCTTTTCTTGATATACCTAGTAGTTGATTTTTCTACTGCTTCATTTGTACCCTAGAATTCGCAACATTATTGAGAAAATAGTAAAGACAAATAAATTATGTGGATATGATTAAATATAAAAGAAAATTATAAAAATGTGTTTATAAGAATTTAAAAAATTGTATTGATACATTATTCAAAATAAAAATGTTATAAACCAAAAAGCACAAATTAAAATATAAATATTGACCAGCTTAAAGTGACATAGGTCACACTGCAAGCATTTGTTAAGATAAAAGCTAATGGACACATTCGAGATACATGTTTATAAAAATCATACTCGCTCTGTTTTTATATGTTCTTCTCAAATAAAATTTACGAATTTTAGTGTCAAACTTTAACTACGATCTCTCATCAATCTATAAGGAAAAATATATTCATGTGGGTTCTTGTTAGATTCGTCTTAATGTATACTTTCTAAACATCAACTTTTTAGAATTTTTAAAAGAGATATTCTACATGGTAAGCACCAACTATAGCAAAAGATAAGTGGTAGCAATTGTTAAAAAATTTTCCACAAAATAGCACTCAACACTTGAAAAAGTCAACATAGTAACATTATGACGCCAAAAACGTTTAGTTTCTGTTAACTGTTGAAATGACACAAATACTCTTGTTTAAATTCAATAAAAGGCGTCATCTCCTTCTTCTTCCTTTTAATGTCTTCTTGCTTTTCCATTAATGTTCTTCTTCCAACATAACCATAAACCATTTCCTCAAATTCATACACTCAAGAATTTCTTCTAGACCTCCAATAATGGCGACAAACATGGACATCAAAGAGATTAATTCTGTTAGATGCAGGTGTAGCAATGGCCAATAAGGACGGATTTTGGAAGTTAGGGTTTCGGATTCAAGTGCTAACCCATTGAGGTTGTATTACAAATGTAAAGTCTGCTCCTTTTTTAGTTGGGTGAAGGAAGAAGATTTGACCAGATATGAAAGACAAAAGTTGATGTGTGAAGCATATGAAAGAGAAATCTCTACCCAAATCGAAACAAAGTGAATGGTCCAAAGGAAGCAAATTAGGAAATTATAGAAGATGATGAAGATTATGATTATTGTTGGTCTTTTAATTCTTGTCATTGTCATTAAGAATTAGGTTATGAATGTTAAGTTTGAATTTAGGGTTTATTGGGTTTTTTTTTTTTGCTGTTTAGTTGATGAATAAATGTGTTTTATTTGTTGAAATGGAAGTAACTTCCAATTGTAATGTACTTTGTTGAAATGGAAGTACCATTATGAAATCAGTTTCTAAATAAAGAATTTCTTCATTTGCATTTTCATTGAAATTCACATAATTACAACATCCAAAAGCATAGTAGTTCATAACTTATTGATTACAACATAGTAGTTCATACGAACTACATCCAAAATAGAAGTTAACATAATGTTTTCCAAAGCTTACTAACTACAACATCTAAAATATGATAATCATACTAACCTAGATCATACAACCCATGATTATCCAAAACAAACTACTACAACATGCTAAACAAAAGGATGGCAGCATCAACATGATTATGTCCTTATAATTGGCTATGATGAGTATGCCCTTGTTATTGGTCTACTCTTTCATTTAGGTTCAGTTGGTTGTGATGAGGTAGTGGCAGTTGATTTCTTCTTCTTCTTTTCCTTAGTTGTTAAGCCTCCCTTACATGTTTTGACATTATGCCCATACTCCTTGCACTTACTGCATTTGATAGTTGATAACCTCTTCCCCTTTCTTTCCTCATTAGCTACCCTTCTCCTATTCCTAGCAGGTCTTCCAATAGCTCTCTTCAATGGAGGAGTCTTGATCTCAGGACCTTGCATTTCTGGCCAGTGTTCTGTGTCTAATATTGTCCTAATAGTGTATGAGTAAGCCTCTTTGTACCTCCTACAACTGTACTACTTGCTACAAAACTTAAGTGGATCTTGAATCAAATGAAGTATGGCCCTCACAGCATGTTTACAAGGAATGTCTGTGATTTTTCAAGCATTGCAAAGACACGACATATCAATTAAACTCATTGGTAAGATAGACTTACCATCCCTGACTTCATAAAAACCATCTCCAGATTTGTATGCTTTACATGTCCTTGAATCAGAAATGAGTGTTTGAATTCTTGTACATATGTTTGGACACACATCATCATCATCATCCCAGTGCTCACTTCTCTCTTTTCTGGTAGCCATGCGTACCATTGTAACTCTTTTAATGCTACTAAAAGTCAAAGGTCTCTCAATTGACTCTTTTCTATGCCAAGCACAAATAGAAGAGGACCCTAGATTTGTTTCCTTGATCATATTCACATACCTAGGCAAAAAAGAGTAATTTTCATCATGCCCTCCATTTATTTCTTTTAACACCATTGTTCTCATCTTGAAAACAATACTTGTCTTTAAAGTAACCCCATATCTTGCTTCCATAAGCTCATTTAATGCCTTTCTAGATATGTTATTATTTTGCCCTAATATCCTCTATCAATTTATTGGCACCCCATTCCACTGTCACCAAACTGTTATGAGTATCAATTCCTCTGCAAGTGTGTTCAGGGTTGTCAATTTTTTTGATTGCCCATGTTATGCCATCTGGAAGTCTACTAGCAAGAAGTCTCCAATTGCAATTAATGTCCATACACTTGACAGTATACATTCTACTGTTTGCCCTATCAACTATAAATTCAAACCCTAACTAAATAGCATAGTCTCTCACAACATCCCTCAAGTGCTTTTTGTTGCCCCATCTCTGATCAGCATACATTTGACCATTTTTGAAAACTCTCTGGATGTAACTACATCATCTGCATCTTCACCCAAAGGATTAGTACATATTAGATGGATTTGGTTTGTTGTATCTTCACCCAAGGGCAATGGGTTGTTCTTGGTGGTTATCAGGCTCAATCTCTTGCGGAACAGGTGTGGGGTCAACTATGGACAGTTCAATAGGTTGTTGGTCAGTGGATTTATCATTCAATGGCTGTGGATTATTTGAAAGAAAACATACCTGAGAATGGCTATGATTACAATTGATAAAGACGATTAACACTAAAACAACGACAAGGAGATGATGATAAAGCTGATGAACACACAATTCACAAAGATTTTGGTTGTAGAAGATGAAAGTGACAGGATGTTGATGGAATTCAAAATGAAGAAGATGATCTTCATTAAATACTGGAAAAAAGAGGATGGTAATTGTGATTTAATATGGGTACTTGTGTCATTTCAAAATGGAAATTAAATGTTTTTGGAGTCATAATGTTACTGTAGTAACTTTTCCAAGAGTTGAGTGCTATTTTGTGGAAAAAATTCTAGAATTGCTACCATTCGTCTTTTGCCATAGTCGGTGCTTACCATGTAGAATATCACTTTTTAAAAACTCACAATTAAAATTATTGATTTAAAATTTGCATTGGAATCTGCAAAAGAAAGTGAATGAAAAGAACATTAATTAAGAGATTACTATTTAATGACTTTGATGTTAAAATGACAAATAACAGCTTATGAGAGATTTGCCAAATGTCATTGTTTCAGTAGTTAACACATTATTATGTGTTAGTTAATTAAATAATTAATTCGCAAAATTAACAAATCATTTTAAGTAGGTTTTCAAAAAAAAAAAAAGAGTTAGTCTAAAGTTCTTATAATAGCAAAATATTATTCCTAAAAAATAAACTCTGGAGAATAATTGTCAATTTAACATGCATTATTATCATACCTAAAGACTTATTTTAAGAATTTATTTTAAATATTATAATATCATAGTAGGAGTATATAATGTTATAATAATATATTATAGAAATTTAATGTTATATAGTAATTATAGTCATGAAATATTTTGTTTATTTACATTATGTAGTAAAAGATATTGATTATGTAGAAAATTATTCTATTTTATCAAATATTTACTTTGAATTATACTTCTATATGAAGATTAGTGTTGAATTACATTTGTATAAATTATTGATTTACATATTTGTTACTCAAAAAATTGTACGTTAGTTATCAATCGATGCTAATAAGAAAACACACATAATGGATAAAAATATCAGTTCAAAAATTGGCTTTACTTTATTTATTTATTTATCTTATAATATATATGTGCTTATAATTAGAAAAATGTTGGTCATAGTTTTTTCATTTGCTGAGATATTTAACTAAAAGTATTTTGGTTATTTATAATATTTGTGAGCACTAATTAATTTGTAGATTAACAAAATTATTAGTTTCAGTTTTTAAAGTTTATATACTCTGTATAATGTCATACAAGATATATATAAAAAGTAAATTTTGAATGACAAATACAACAAGATATATGAAAAATAATTTATACGTAATTTAATAGATAAATCAATAAATCAATTATATTTAACTTACAAGATAATTTTTTTCAGAGAACTTACAAGACAATTTCATTCCTCGTGTATAAGATCATCTACAAACTATTTAAGTTTATTATACAAATACACGATGTCATATCACCATATATTAACTAATATTATTCATCTTTAGCAACATTTCAATTAATTATTTGTCTAAGTTTATTTTATTTTGTGTTCTATGGAAAATTTGTTTATAATTGCAAATTGCAAAATTATAGGGAACGATAAATACAACAAGATATCCAAAAGAATTTATACGTAATTTAATAGACGAATCAATGAATCAATTATATTTTACTTATAAGATAATTTTTTTGAGAACTTATAAGACAATTTTAGTCCCCATGTTTAAGATCATTTAGAAACTATTTGAGTTTATTGCACAAATAAATGATGTCATATCACTATAGTCTATATATTAACAATTATTACTTCATGTTTATTGTATAGTATGTTTATTATTACCTAATCGTTGAAAATTATATTTATTTATATCTTTGTAAAAAAAAACTCTATGCATTGCACAAGTTTTTATACTAGTAATAACTAGGTCATTGCCTGTGCTAAGCACGGGTTATTAATACATAATTATATTTAACATATACTTTTATAAATAAATGAAGAAATTATCAAAAAAAGAATAAAATAAAAAATAATTATTGGTATTTGCCTAATTTTAACCCATATATATATATATATACTAACGAAAAATAAAGTTAAACAATATATATATATATATATATATATATATATATATATATATATATATATATATATATATATATATATATATATATATATATATATATATATATATATATATATATATATATATATATATATATATATATATATATATATATATATATATATATATATATATATATATATATATATATATATATATATATATATATATATATACTTAGTGAAAATGGACCTATTAATTTATATCAAACTATATCAACTATAAATATTTAACCACCTTTTTAATTTGTATACAACATTGTAGGTTGAAGTATGTTATCGCACTCTCCTTTATGGGTATGAGTTGTCGCCGTCCTTCCCTCTCCAGACCCTATCCATAGTTTTTATGAGAGGGATACACTGGATAGGATGAAGATGATGATGATGATGATTGTATGTTGAAGTATAAATATTATAATCATCATCACATATTAAAATCTTTAGTATTTGTCTAATTTTGACCCATAAAACGACTATATATGAATGATCATGCCTTAATACGTACTAGTAAAATTTAAAAATTTATGGTAGGTGATAATCAAATAATTGAATTCTAATTTTATATCTTGTTCTTTATTTTCTTATTAGGGTATTCTTAATGTCAAGTCTTTAGTTGTTGATCAAACTAAATAAAGGAAAATAAAATTTTAGATTTTAGTATTAGGAAACAATATCATAATTGTTATTGTCAATTCTTCTCATGTTTTATTACTCCTTTATAAATATCGTCTATCTCTAAACGCCGTTTTTATCGCCTCAATTTGAATAGAAAGTCAATTTTTAACTACTAAACAAAGAAACCAACTAAATAAACCATCAGTAAAAAAATATATACATCAATCAATACTCCAATAAATTAACTTCAAACAATTCATGTCCAATTCTAAATTTAATTATCTAATTAACAATTAATAAATTTTAAACTTAATATAAAACTCAAACATAAATTATCAATTTAATATATTTAGTGTTGTTACTTGAAATTTAGTGTCTAAAATATCCTTACTTCATTGTTATTTAACTTGGTATAAATTTTAGATTTTTATTAGAAGTGATACAAATTTAATATTTACAAAGAATGTAATTTATGGTATACTTTATATTCCTTATACGCATATATTATTAATCAATGCAAATAAGATAAAAATATATTTATCATATAATGCCTGTATAAATTTAATAAAATAATAGTAACAAACTATCAATCAAATTCCCAAAGATAAATAAAGAAAATTATAATAAACAAAGAAACTCGATTCAAATATAGAAAATCATGATAAACAAATGAACTCCTTTTATATCATAATAATTGCATCACTTAGCATTTTAGTCTATTCAAATATAATAGTAGTCTTCTTTCGGAAAAAAACAATAATAGTAGTAGTTTCATTTATTTACTTTCACAAAACTTAAGCTAAAACCACAAAAACTTGTGTTGTAAGAAAAAAAAGTTGTTCGAAATATGTTTCATTTTTGTAACTAATGCAGGAGATATGGCCCATTCATCGTGATTGATTACATGCTTTACTTTTCTTTTTGATTCGAATCAACTAACCCAGAAAATCTATAGAGAGATAATTAAAAACAAAAACCCAATTTTTAGATATGGAAACAAAATAAATAGGGATTTTTTTATGAAAAAATGATAAAAGTAATCTTCCTCCACTAGCTGCAAACTTGTGAGACTTAGATTAATGAGATAGAAAGAATAAGTCACTAATTTGATGAATGAAAGCAAAAAAGGGTGAAAAGAGAAAATGTGAAGAAAACAACGAAATTTTTAAATGATATATATTTTCTCCGTTATAAATCACTTGCAACATTACCAATATTTGCATTATTCAGTCATCACCCTTAATTTGTAATTAATTCTTAAACTATAAGTTAAAACATATTTAAGTGGGATCTTGTTGGATTTGTCTCAATGTAAAGATTATTAATATCAAATTTTCATAATTTTTTATTATGTATAATTAGAGATATTAAAGATTGAATTAGCGCATACGTAAAAAAGTAAATATTATAAGTAATTTAAAACCAAGTATAATTAATATTATTCCATTGCCAATAACCCACTATTATTCTATTGCAATTACTATAATGTGTCTCATCTCCTTTTTATATTAAGACAAGAATAAGAATTTGGTATATTAAAAGTATCTTGAATTATGAAAATGACTATATGATATATCGAATTTAGAATAATGTTAATACGTATAGTAACAAAAATATGCAGTAGTTGATTATATTGTATTGTACGATATGTAATTTAGGATAATTGGTACAAAATATACAATAGTTTATTATAATTAAGAATAAAAGGATTCTATCGCACATAATTATTTCTTCGAGCATTAATTAAAAGGGGCTATTAATGACAATAGAATAACACTGATAATTAGGCTAATTAATTAATCTTAGATATCTTTGCAAATTCCACATTTTTGGTCAAATTTGTTTCCAAAAAATGTTCGTTAGAGTAGTAATTAATAATTAATTAAGGAAAGAATTGTTTCCAAAATAAGATGCACTTAGAGTAGTATTTGGGCGGGAAAAAATGTTTTGAAAGCTTGACACTTGTCATTAGATGGTGTCTGTTTTAGTATTAGATATAGATTATTTCTTCGAGCATTAATTAAAAGGGGTTATTAATGACAATACAATACCACTAATAATTAGACTAATTATTTAATCTTGATATCTTTGCAAATTTCAATTTTTTTGGTCAAATTTGTTTCCAAAAAATGTTCGTTAGAGTAGTAATTAATAATTAATTAAGGAAAGAATTCTTTCCAAAAGAAGATGCACTTAGAGTTGTATTTGGGCGGGAAAGAATGTTTAGAGAGCTTGACACTTGTCATTAGATGGTGTCTGTTTTAGTATTAGATATAGATTGTTTCCAAAAGAAGATGCACTTATAGTATTTGGGCGGGAAAAAATGTTCTGGGAGCTTGACACTTGTCATTAGATGGTGTCTTATATTAGTATCAGATATATATAGATAATTTTAGTTAATATCATCGTTTATATATTTTTTAATTTTAAATTGTTTTTTAGTTATAGAGATTTGAAATTGGAAATTAACATTTATTAGCTAAGGAATAAAATTAGTTGATTGTAAAGAAATATGATAGCTCCCAACAAAACATAATGACGTTAAAATGAAAATGAAGGCGTGTAACTGAAAAAAAAAATGACGTGGTATTGAAAACGAGTTAAAAACAATCAAAATTAGATTTCGGTCAAGTTCGATCAAGATGGATCGAATCATTGTAGGTTGTAAGTCTAAATTTTCAGGTTATAACACATTAATTTTAGGCCTCGGGTCTTCGAAAACATCTAGTAAAATTTTAACAGGTTAATAAAATGAATAACTTTTAATACAAAATTAATCTTCAGTATCTGTAATTAAATTAATTAATTTAATAAAAAAACACAAACCAAGTGATTGAGTTAGATAGGGGTTATTGTTGTGAACATTGGATGGAGGAGCAACGTGTGACGTGTCACCCGTAGTTCTAGCCATTATCCGCCTTTCGTTTGTAGTTTGTACACATTCGCATGCCTAACAGGTTTAGCACACTTTACTAGAAAAAACTTGTTTTCTAGCTTTTTCTAATTCACATTATTGTATGAGATTGGCTACTTTTATCCAAGACCGACTCTGAATAGGAGGGAGTTGGGTCTGTCCTATTACCCATATAAAATTTTCTTTGTTCTTGTATGAGGGTTTGAACACGAGTCTAACATGTAAAAAACAAGCAATTACCTAGCAAACTGAGTATTATTTCTTTTATTTCATAAACAAGTTTTCATTTAACATTTTATGGTGATTTATTTGTCGTTTGCATAAAAAAAATTTTCTATTTGTATTTTAAATCATCATCATTTTATTTTTTAATAATGTTTATGTCCATTCATATCTTATACTAACTTTAGTTTAATATTTTTATATTTCTTATGGTCTCTATATGTTTCACACTAACTTTGTGAAAATATTTTTTTATTAATTGTCGTTCTTATATTTTTCCATTAACTTTTTTTAATATCTTTTAATATTTTGACTCCCACTTTTTTTCCATCAAATTTGTTTCGGTGATGAAACGAGAAAGTGCAAAAGACATTTAAATACTTGGATATAAGGTGTTATTGAGGGTAACTGTCAGTATGCTGAAAGAGCTTATGATCTTTCTGTTGATGAGACCTCAAATCCTGCAATACAACGTTAGCCTTGTCCGGGGGTTGATTTCCCGGAAAACCCCTTTTTTGTGGAGTAATGGTAGGAATATATAAACTTAGGCCGGTGCAAATGATGTATGCAACATGTATTTATAATGTTAGAATGGAGGTTGGATGGTGAATTAATGTGAGAATCATCGGTATGATGGGTGAGTGGTAGGTTATGGTGAGTAGTGGGTAGTTATTTTAAGAAGTTATTGGACCGAGCTGGGTGGTTAGGGTTTGACTAAATAAATTACGGGTTTATTTATTTGACCCCATAACATTAGCCCCACGCATGAAGAGCGATAGATGAGGGAATTTAATGTAGCGACGATATCAGTCTTTATGCGGAAAAAATCATACCTGTGATGCAAATCAAATAAATATTCGGAAGAAACCATGCAATAAGGTCCGAATAAGATAAACTTCGAATTCTTTCCTCGATGGGCCCATGACGGTGGAAACCCCATGAATTATAAATATTTGGCCTTTGGGCCACTTTTGATGATTCGACTTTAGAGCCTGATATGATGATTCGGCATTTGAACTTGATGTGATGATTCAACATTTGAGCTTGATATGACGATATGGCCTGGCAGTCAATCACCTGGGATTTAGATAAGGAATCATACTAGATAAATCCTTCGAAAGCATTGATGAATATTCGGATCAAACATAAGTCCGCATTTAAGGAATATTTGGATCGAACATAGGTCCGCATTGCCCAGCCGTCAATCACCCGGGACTTAGATAAGGAATCATAGTAGGTGAATCCTTCGAAAGAATTGATGAATATTCTGATTGGACATAGGTCCGCTTTGCTCAACCGTCAATCATCCGGGACTTAGATAAGGAATCATACTAGGTGAATCCTTCGAAAACATTGATGAATATACTTATCGGGCATAGGTCCGCTTAATAAGTGATTGAGTTATCAAGCTAGGTGATACTCGCTATGAATATATTGACAAATAGCGCCCAAAATCATTCGTTTTGGGGCTTAATAAGAGTTTGAGTTATCAAGCTATGTGATACTTGCATGGATCCCACTTTCAAACTAGGTGAAAAGTTAGAAAACTAAGATAAAGGCTTAGACAAATATCGCCTAAAATCAATAATTTTGGGACTTTAATAATAATATACTTTCAAACTAGTTGAAAGTTTAGATGATTCCCTAATATGACGAATAATGCCCACATGTTGGGACTTCAATAATAATATGACTTCAAACTAGTTGAAAGCTCAGATGATTCCATAATGTGACAAATAACGCCCACGTGTTGGAACTTCAATAATAATATGACTTTCAAACTAGGTGAAAGCTCAGATGACTTTATACACTCATCATTGAAAACCACATATAAGTAAGACCCAATATATTAAGAATAATAATGGTGAAGTATTGAATTTCCACGCATAAATAATAAATAATTCTTTTAATATGTGTCAATATCATACTTGATCACTTTCCACATCGACCCATGAATACAACAAATACAAAACACCCGATATATGTTGATGAATAAAAGTAAGAATAACCATATGATTATCATTAGATTAATACAATATATTCTTCACTTGGCAATACTAGTCAAAGATTTGTATCCTTTATGTAGCATTTCATTAGAAGGCCATGGTGATGATTTTGCTTTATGTATCAAGTTACCTGAGATTGTTCTCTCACAGGTGGATGGTCCGAACCACTGTCAGATCATATTCGGATCCAACCATTACAATCAATATAGGTAGTTTTCCGGGGATCTGATTTAGATAGTTTCAATCATTGTCAGATCGTACCCGAATCCAACCAATACATTGAATTGGGCAATATTTGGAGTTATTTTTTCGACGGAAAGCTCTTGGTTAAAGGAACGGACAATCGAATAATATATTACTAAGTATATAATGAATTATCACATTCTTAATTATAAACAGAGTTTTAGTAACGTAGGCTCTAGTCCTCTTAATGCATAGAAACAAATGTTTATGTATAGAGAATAACACTAAACCTGATAGCATTACTTTTATAGTTAAGATAAGTATAATCTAAGTTGTTTACAACAATGCAATCATAGTATGTTTTAATGCATACATGCAAAGTTCTTGTTTTAATTGAAAACACATTCGCTTCAATTATTGTCGTTATGTCTCGAAACCATTGACTTTTGTTATGTATCTTTTAAAGAGTAGCTCTAACATATGTCATTGTAATATAAAGTCTTAATCCCTCCATCCTTATGAGAATCCACCCAAATCATTTGGGGTGAAATTGGATTGGAGAATAAAACAAAAAACAAGTGGCTGATAGGAATGAGTGTTTATAATGGGGAGAGAAAAATAAATTTGTAGATGAGATTTAAAAAGAGAAAATTTGGTCATTTCCAAAAAAGGAAAGGGTGTACAATGAGTAAGAGAGGGAGTACATAACATGATTGATCATTAAATAGTTGCATATCAACAAGTAGTGCAACAATAAATTGTTTTGCATTTAGATTTTGCTGCCTTATTTTAATATAAACAAACATGAATATTTCAACACAAACATGACATGAATATAGATAAGTAGTTTACTAAAAGAACATGTCTTAGAGCAGGCATACAACAGTAAAAGACAGTTATAAAAGAGGCACTTTTGCCTAACAAAACATGAGCAACATAAAAAAGATGCTCAAGCACTACAAAGTGAATGCAGATTAAACAACAAAGCATTATCCAAATCTTTTTTAGCAGAATCAACACACAATCAGAATACGAAGTTCCAACATTTTTCCTTGAAAAAACTGTCACTAAAGTAGTAGTCCCTGAATTGAAGCTAAAGGCAGTAAACTTATGCAGATGAAATGTGATAAATAGGAAAACCTTTAAATCATTCTTTTAAAAAACACCTAAAAATTTGTAGATTAACCTGTCATACATTCACAAAATGCATTTACCAAATATTCATAATATTACATTGGCTTTACAATCAGTTAACTATTTACTAATAAAGTTAAACTATTACTCCCAAAAGTCCTACATGAAAACCCATATTTTCTACCCAAATTTTTTTTTCTTTTTTGAAACCAATCCTCATCATTTTCCCCAGACTTCCATAAAAAAACAGGGATTGGTTTCAAAAACAGTAGGTATAGTTAGATGGAAGAATCAGAGTCATGTGTGATGCCATTTGAGCTCTACAGCGATATCACATCAGCTTCTTAATCATAGTTGAGAAGGGACACATTAACCTTGTTAATCTCGTCTTTCTTAACCTCGTAGCGCTTGGTGCAAACTGGGCAGCGATAAAAAAGGCGGTTAGGATTATCAACATCATGTGAGATAAGAACTTTTGTCATTGATTCACTGTGCGCATATGCACAGAAAAGGAGTTGAATGCCATAAAGAAGGGGATCATCACTATAAACACCCTCGCCATCATCGGAATCGTAAAATGATTCTTCATTCCACATTGCCATCTTGGTCTGAGTTTTTAGAGAGTAGAGAAAAGAGGCAGAGAAAAAGGCGCGAAAGTTGAAGAGATATGGAAGGTGAAAGTGATAGACTGAAATGAATGGAAGGAGTAAGAAAGTACAATTTATGATAGGCTCAAGAGGAAAAGGTTTAATTAAAAACGCGCCTAAAAATCCAATGTAATTATTAGTAGTATTTCTACAAATGCAGTATACTGTTTACTTGTATGTTCCTAATTACTTGTTAGGATCAGTTTATAAATTATAATTTGAATAGTTACAAGAAATTATTTTTTAAACACACATCTTTGTACTATATTTATTTAGTCTAGTTTAAAATAAATTGTAGAGAAAATGATGAATTTTAATTTTTTTTTACCCGTAACAGCTAAGGTAATTATGTCTCTATTAACGATCGCTCTCATTGTAAAGACGACAATAATTGTTTTCAGATCTAACAATATTAGTACTTTGAAATTTTATTGATGTTAGGGAAACGATGTTATGGTCGCTATTTATAATTAATAGTAAGTAACCAATATATTTAATTGTCTTAACTTAGAAGAGCTCATTAATTCTACAAAATTTCTTATTTAGTAATTAATTTGTAGTGTATATTTTAAAGAGGGATTATTTCATAGCAGTTGCGAGTTGTGGATGGCCAAAAGATAATTTAAAACTTTCTTGATTCTTTTTTATGATTAAAGGTTGTTAATTATAGTCATAATACAACATCGTGATAATAACAAATTCAAGGGATAATCAAATTAAAAACAATAATTCACTCACTATTTAGAAATAAACTTTATTTTAGGACCGAGATTGATTTAAGGTAAAAAGTGTTTTAGTCTTCTAATTTCTAACAATAAGATAAGATCCGGTTTGGAGGTGAATTAATTTGGATTTATTATACTCTGATTAAAATTATGTATGTTTATCGATTGGGCTAAATATTCTACAGGTGTTTTATTACTTTCTTCCACTTCTTGTGCTCATTCCTTTATTCAAGTTTTTAAGTTGCATTGAATTACATCAGTTTTAAAAATTTAATCAACTTTTTTGGTGTTAGTATTTACTCTAATGGCCCGTTTGGTTGATGTTAATGAAATAATAGGAATGAGAATTGGTAATGAAGATTCTTTTGTTTGGTGTGCATGACTAAAGAATGGTAATGAAAGATAATATTCCATTGATTGCATTTGGTTGTTAGTAATAAAAAAATAGTAATGACTCTTAGTTTTATTATTGTATATTTGTATCTAAAAGCATTATTGTATCTAAATTATTCTATCTAATGGTTCTTTTTTTAATAATAATATTTTTTTGGATAATTACATACATTACCTTTTTTTTTCTTCATTATTTTTTTTCTTCAGCTCGAAACAACATTACCTTATTTTATTACCACAGTAATACTTCATTACCATTACAGCCTAATACTAGGTTGTTTGATGGTAATAGAAATGGCCCTTTTTGGTAATTTCATTAGCTTATTTTATTACCATCCATTACCATTGAAGGCATCCAAACAACCAAATTTTTTATTACTTAATTTTATTACCATTACCGCCCTCTAATACCATGTACCAAACGGGCTATAAGAGTTTATTGGTTTTGGAGTATAATGTTGCTGCATATGGTAGGATTTTGATTATTATTATTATTATTCCACTAATTTTGAATGATGCTATTGCTATTATATTCTTTCCTCATTACCTGCTGAAAATATTGAGAATATGTGAATGATATTCCTTGATATGCTTGATAATTATTTGTTTCCTTATTTTTGGTAATAGCTTTCCTAATCCGAGGGTTACCATAATTAAGTACCAAGGGTTATCTTGTATTATATATTTCAGTTTGAGATAATAAAAAGCAACCTTTTCCGGTGTTTCAATTTTGTCATGGTATCGGAGCCACGTTAAACCCTAATTTTTTCAAGCATTTTTTTTCCAGTGAATATGGATCGTGAAACACCTCCACCGCCCTCTTCTTCTTTCCCCAAAATTGAATCCAATTCGCCATTCTACCTTGGTCCTCATGATAGGCCCGGCGATTACATTACTTCTCAACGTCTCAAGCTTGATAATTTCAATGATTGGGCTCATGCTATTCGGATTTCTTTATCATCCCAACGTAAATACGGTTTTTTGGATGGCACAATACAGAGTTTTCAGCCGCCTGCTAGCATGGAAGATTGGGTTACCGTACACTGTATGCTTGTCTCTTGGTTGATGAACACCATAGATCCCGAGGTAAAATCCATGCTATCTCATTATGATCATGCTAAGAAACTTTGGGATGATTTACATGAGTGTTTTTGTTTGGTTAATGGTCCTCGAATACAGCAATTAAAATCTGAAATTAATCGATGTGAACAAACAAAACTCATGCCGGTTGTGGTTTATTACAGTAAATTATCAATTTTGTGGGATGAACTTGATAAATTGGAGCCTCTTATTGTGTGTGAATGTGGTAATTGCACTTGTGATTTGGGATAAAAACTTATTGCTAGGCGTGATGGTGATCGTCTTCAACAGTTTTTACTCGGACTGTATACCGAGTATTACTCTTCCATTCGCTCTAATCTGCTTAATCGTGACCCATTGCCATCCCTTAATCGTGCTTTTCAATCTGTTGCACAAGAAGAGCGTGTTCATGGTCCTCATCACAGTAAGGACGAACACCAGTCTCCTTCGTCTGCTCTTGGCTTTGCTGTTCGTACAGGTGCAGGATGGGGTCGTGGTGTCTCGTCGGAAAAGCCTACGGACAGGTTTGGTAGATTGTCGTGTGATAAGTGTAAGAAATTGGGTCATGATACTTCTAGTTGTTGGAGTGACAAAACATGTAACCATTGTAAGAAGAAGGGCCATGTGGAGTCACGTTGCTTCGAGCTACATGGGTACCCCGTTAATGGAGGTCGGGGGGGCAGCTTTCTGCTGGTCGCGGCCGTGGACAACCTCGAGCAAATGCTACTGCTTCTAGCATAGTTGGCGAGTCTGCTACTCTCCCCTGGCATCAATTGTTCACCAGTGAACAATGGAAGGTTTTGACAAGTTTGATGGGTAATTCAAAAATTTCAGAACATCGTTTGAGTGGTAAGTTTGATTCCACCTCTTGGATTATTGACACCGGAGCAACAAATCATGTTACTGGAGATATTTCTTGGTTATTCGACACTAAAACTTTTAATTGTCCTGTTGGATTGCCCAATGGTGACACTGTTACTGCTTCCTTAATTGGTTCTGTTCGCCTGTCGGATAAGCTCACTCTCACAGGCGTTTTATTTGTTCCTAATTTGAGTTGTAATTTCCTGTCTGTATCATAGCTTAATGACGATCTTAATTCTATTGTTCAATTTGATAATCAACTATGTGTCATACAGGACCCAACGAAGGCGCTGATTGGGACGAGAACTAGGATAGACGGATTATACTATTTTAGCAATACGAATTTTGTTCATCAAGTGGCTGCAACTGAAGCTTCGTCCTTGGAATTTTGGCATTGACGTTTGGGTCATCCTTCCGAGAAAGTAATAAAGTTGCTTCCTCATCTTGGTAATAATAAAGAAATTTTAAATAAGGGGTGTGAAGTATGTATGCGTGCTAAACACTCTAGAGATAGGTTTCCTTTGAGTAATAATAGAGCTTCCAGAATTTTTGAAAAAGTGCATTGTGATTTGCGGGGGCCGTATAGACATGTCTCTTCTTGTAAGGCTCGTTATTTTCTGACAATTGTTGATGATTTGCTAGAGCAGTTTGGATTTATTTACTTCTTGATAAAATGGAGGTATTTAAAATGTTTATGATGTTTGTTGCAATGGTTGATCGTCAGTTTAATCAAACAATTAAAATCGTTCAAAGTGATAATGGTAATGAATTCAATTGTTTGTTTGAGTTTTTCAATGCAACTGGAATGATTTTTCAACATTCTTGTGTGGGTACGCCTCAACAAAATGGAAGAGTGGAGCGTAAACACAAACACATTTTATCTGTTTCCTGAGCTTTGAGATTTCAGGCCAAAATACCCATTCATTTTTGGGGGGAGTGTGTTCTTGCCACTGCTCATTTGATTAATCGCACACCAACTCCAATTCTACAAAACAAAACACCATTTGAAATCCTTAATAACAAACCCCATCCTTTGATGCCATACGTACTTTTGGGTGTTTATGTTTTGCGCATAATTAGAAAACTAATGGCGATAAATTTGCTAGCCGTAGTCGAAAGTGTGTGTTTATGGGTTATCCTTTCGGTATGA
This sequence comes from Amaranthus tricolor, assembly GCF_026212465.1. Taxonomy (NCBI): domain Eukaryota; kingdom Viridiplantae; phylum Streptophyta; class Magnoliopsida; order Caryophyllales; family Amaranthaceae; genus Amaranthus; species Amaranthus tricolor. The sequence goes on from NC_080052.1 coordinate 16,345,308, forward strand.
AAGGTTGGAGAGTGTATGACCTTGATTCAAAGGTTTTTTTTGTTTCCCGAGATGTGAAGTTTGTTGAGGATGTGTTCCCCTTTGGATCCCCGGAAGATGTCAACATTGCTTCTGACACTTTTGATGCGCCTATTCCTGTTCATGATGATTTTCTGGATTTTGAGACTATCCAGGCTTTCAATGAGGACAGTCTGCAGCCAGCTATTTCTCCTTCGCAGCAGTCCTGTTCGCATCAGCCAGCTCCAAATGCTGCTGATTCCACGGGCGTAGGTAATGGGCTGCTACTGAACAGTGCACCTTCCTCTCCTCCAGCTGCTGTTTCCGTGGGTACTGATCAGCAGCACCAGCAGCCAGACAGCACTGCTTCATTGCCTCCAGCCCTTATAGCAGCCTCCTCTTCTCCGGAGCCTTTGGGTCGTGGTTTTCGGGATAAGTATCCCTCGGTTTTGCTTCGTGATTTTGTTGATCCATCTGGAAAATCTTTTGTTACTCATTCCGTTATTGCTAATAATCCGTCTCTTTCAAACTCTCGGTCTAATCAAGCTTCTTCAGGTACTCCTTACCCCCTGGCACATTATATACATTGTCATAATTATTCTGTGAACTATAGACAGTTTATTGCAGCCCTTGTGACTAACAAAGAACCAACTTCTTTTAAAGAGGCTATGAAATCCTTGGATTGGCAAAACTCTATGCAGAATGAAATACAGGCTTTGGAGGACAATGGGACTTGGACTTTAGAGCATCTACCTCCGGGTAAGCGTGCGCTTGGTTGCCAGTGGGTCTATAAAACAAAGTTCAAGTCCAATGGTGAAGTTGAACGTTTGAAGTCTCGTTTGGTTGTTTTGGGCAACCATCAGCGAATCGGCATTGACTATCATGAGACTTTTGCTCCTGTTGCTAAGATGACTACAGTTCGAGCTTTCCTTGCTATTGCGGCTTCTAAGAATTGGGAACTTCATCAAATGGATGTTCACAATGCCTTTCTTCATGGTGATCTTGACGAGGGAATTTACATGAAATTACCTCCTGCTTTTGAGAGTTCTGATCCCTCGTTGGTATGTCGTCTACGCAAGTCTTTGTATGGTTTGAAACAAGCCCCTCGTTGTTGGTTTGCTAAGTTGGTCTCTTCTTTGAAAGGGTATGGTTTCTTACAATCTTACTTTGATTACTCTCTTTTCACTTATACTAAAGGCGTTGTTCAAATAAATGTCTTAGTATATGTTGACGATCTCATAATTTCTGGTAATAATTCCGCTGCGACTGGTGTTTTCAAAGCATATCTTAGTGATTGTTTTAAAATGAAAGATTTGGGTTGCTTGAAATATTTTCTCGGTATTGAAGTTGCTAGAAGTTCTCAAGGTCTGTTTCTTTGTCAACGTAAGTACACGTTGGATATTATTTCTGAGGCAGGTTTACTTGGGGCGAAGCCTTGTGGTTTTCCTATGGAGCAAAACCACAGACTTGGTCATGCTACAGGAGATCGTCTATCGGACCCTGCGTCTTACAGACGACTTGTGGGTCGTCTGAATTATCTTACAGTTACTCGCCCAGATTTAGCATACTCAGTGCATATTTTGCCTCAGTTTATGCAGGAGCCTCGCATTGAACATTGGGAGGCTGCCTTGCGTGTGATTCGGTATTTGAAGGGTACTCCTGGACAAGGAATTTTGTTGAGGGCAGACAGTGAGCTTACCTTACAGGGATGGTGTGACTCTGACTTGGGCGGCTTGTCCTCTCACTCGTCGGTCTTTGACTGGTTGGCTTGTGTTTCTTGGCCATTCTCCAATTTCATGGAAGACCAAGAAACAACATACGATGTCTAGATCCTCTGCTGAAGCCGAATACAGAGCTATGGCCGCCATTACTTGTGAGTTGAAATGGTTGAAAGGTTTGTTGTTGAGCTTGGGTGTGCATCATCCCAAGGCTATTCCACTTTTTTGTGACAGTGAGTCTGCTTTACATATAGCACAAAACCCGGTTTTTCATGAGCGTACGAAGCACATTGAGGTTGATTGTCATTTTGTGCGGGATGCTATTTCCGAGGGTGTAATTACGACATCTCATGTTTCCACTTCTTCTCAATTGGCAGACATTTTTACTAAAGCTCTCGGGAAGTTCCAATTTGAGTTACTTGTGTTCAAGTTGGGCATTTTTGAACCACATGCTCCAACTTGAGGGGGGTATTGAGAATATATGAATGATATTCCTTGATATGCTTGATAATTATTTGTTTCCTTATTTTTGGTAATAGCTTTTCTAATCCGAGGGTTACCATAATTAAGTACCAAGGGTTATCTTGTATTATATATTTCGGTTTGAGATAATAAAAAACAACCTTTTCCGGTGTTTCAATTTTGTCAGAAAAACTTATCTAGCTTTTATGTTTGGCTTTCAATAACAATTGTGATATTTAATCTCAAACACTATTAGCATTTCTTTTTCACGATAATATTAATTATCAATGAGCTTGAAAAGTGGGTCGGAGGTTGTAGTAAATAACTTTAAGGTAAAGGAACTAATTTATACTACTTCATTTAGCATTTCAATTTAAATAACTCTTATTTATATTACACTAATGATCGGCTGAGATGGTTTTGATACCTTGATTCTTAACAATAACGATGTCTTAAAATCATAATTAGAGAGTAAGGATGAGAAATGAACTAAGAAGAGTATGTAGGAAATAAGAATTGAAGGAAGCACTAAGAATTAAAAAGGAAAGCCTATTTAGGACGTCAGACATGATAGAGCCTAAGAAATGCATATTTAAAAGAAAATCATATAGAACAATTGTTTGAGAAATACATAGAGTAGTTCCATGAAGTTGAATATTTCACTTCAATAGATATAAACTAAAGCTAAAAAAGTTTCAATGCATAGCACAAAGAGTGTTCAAAAGATCGTGCACAATACAGATAGCCCAAAAACAATTATATCAGAACTTTAGTTAGTGGTGTGATCTGGAGTAGAGTCACACTCGAGCAGTTCAAAGTCTAACCAGCGACGCGTATGAAGATCGCGCTCTTCCTCACTTGGGGTTGGTGCACTCGCTGAAGATGATGAAGCAATCAAACATGGAACAGTACTAGGTGTTAGTGAGATAGCTTGATCAATAGTTAAGGCAGAGGTTGAAATCATCTGTGGACTGGCTTCCTTTCAAGGTGGTGAAGAATTGAGAAAAACTTTTTCCTTTGGCTCTAGATCCTTTGATAAAATGTTGTCTTGGAGTTGCTTAGGCTGTGTCTGGAATTCTTGTGATGCAGCAGGTTGAAATTCAATCGATTTCAGCACCCACTTAAAGACGCCATTTTTTGATAGCGCAGTTGTGAGCCCTATTTCAATGCATATTGCTTTATCTTTTAATGAGTTTGCTATCTCTTCATTTGCAGTAATCTCGTTCTGATTATGCAAACATGTACATATATTAATACTTACGATTATGATTATGCGTAAAAAACAATGTAGATTTAGAATCCTTACATAGGTTGTGGGAGCATATAAAGCATTAATGCTTTTTCCTAACAACTTTGCAACATCTCTATTGAAGGTTTCGAGATTATTACAGCATGTGCTATCTTTAGCATCGAATGTTAGAGCTAACCTACAATGTGATAAAGGAAAAAGTAAGATGTAGGAAACATGAACACCAATGCCAATTCCATGTTAAGCAATCAATGGTAGCGCTAATGCTACATGTCAAAGGGAAGTAGTAAATAAGCATCACAGTTGTTTATCTAAGGAAAATTAAATTTGCAGAAAGGGAAAAATAGTAAGTAATAAACATGATGAATTTCCAAATATTATGAGACCTAGGCACGAAAACGGAGTCTTTCTTGTGACACCGACACCATTGGCAGCTAAAGACTTTAAACTTTTCGGTGTCCATTTTCTTATTACACGATTCGCATCCTAGAAATTTGCAAATGTCATGATATATGCAATTAAAGACTTGTAAATCTGTTGTTAGTTGTCTAATCGCTCTTACTCTAACTCTTTTTGGATTCTTTCGAAAAACTTGTCGTTGTTTGTGATATTTCATCGTGATGTGACTCTGATGTACATTGATACATTTTGCTGACCAGGTAAAAGCAAAAGAACTGAAGAAACAGAAGGCAGCGTTTAACGTGAAAGTTGCCAAACTTCAGGTATGTATTTTTGTATTAATCTTCAATCCATGAGGAATGCCAGGTTTCTACACATAAATCGTAAGAGACTACATACCATTATGTGCATTGTTTGATATTTTATCATGTCCTGATCACAATTTATTAGATTATTTACTATTATTGTTTGGTTATATTGTTGTTGATGTCTTGTTCAAGTTGTGTGGGTGTGTGAATTTATTTGGTAGCTTTACATATATCTGGTATATATTTTGTTGTAAGGTACATATCAAGAGGACAAGTTGCGTGCGGATAACAAGTCTATGGTGGTAAATTACCAGGATGAGCTTGCAAAGCGACAATTGGTTCGCGTTGTAGCACAGTGGCTTCATCAATGCCTCAATAGAATGTGAATCTGCAATGTATTGATAAGCTATGCCAAGCATTGCTTGATATCCATTATGAGGTAGAGTTTAACCAATTTATTAATAGCAGCATATAGTTTTGGATGTATTGCGTGATTACGTTATGTGAAACATGCAATGGAGGAAATTTCTGGCTTTCTTATATGGCATTGTGCTTATATATACACATTTCAATCTTATTTTTAATTTAAATATGACCACAGAGTGTGTCTGAATTGCAGAAAAAAATGATGGCTAGGACTTTGTATATTTCTCAGTTTGATGCTCTACAAAATGTTCATTTGCACAAGGCGAACACCAATGCTAACTTGGAGCACTTATTGGTATCAGAGTACTTAAATATCTTATTGAATTTTTCCAGAACTTTATTTGCATTTAATCATTTTAGTTACCTGGTATAAGATTTTGTAATTAATTACCATTTGGCTCGAAATGTTATATATGATATTGGCTTAAGACGATAATCGATGTGTATTTTTTCATTTTGATGTGTTTAGTTCTTGATCGGTTATTTAAAATCGGCCTTGATTTTGAGTACTGGATTTCATAGTGAAGTTGAATCTTCCACCAGTTAGGAGACTGTAATTGTCTAAGCTACTCCGATTAAGATCATACCCATTTATGTTGACTTGATCTTCTATAGATTATTGGCTACTCCATCTTTCCTATCTAATTATTTTGTCTTTGGCACATGGATTAACTGATTATGTGTGTTTTGGTTGGTTCATCACTTTAGTTAAAGATTTAAATTTTTTCAATTTGTTTTTCCTAAAAAAAAGTCAATCTTTTAGAACTTGCTTCTCATTTGGTGAAAGTTAGAGTAGTTATGAGTCTTATGGATTTGAATGACAGTGGAATATGAGGGATAATCATTTACTTATAAGTTAATAAATCACTTAAGTAAACAATAATTGACACATAACGTCTAGAATACTTTTCCATTTCTCACTTTAATTATGCTATATACTATTAACTATACATCTCTTGCCCATGTTGCACTCATTTATCGCACATTTAAATTTCAGTATTTTCATTCGCATTATTCTTAATAAAAAATATGTATAAACTAAATTATTGTGTTCGATAGTGTAACTTGGGGGACCGCCTGTCTAGCATGTGGCCCTATAACTAGTGTTTAAAAGAAAGTTGTCAATTGCAACAAAGAGTAATACACATTGTTATACAAAATAGGCATGAAATATAACTACAGTTGAGTAAAGCCTAACTTCGGCCAAATCATTCCATGCAAAGATTGTCAAGGGTTGATGAGAACTTGATATTATTGCCAAAATCGATACGATGTTAAGAACTTTGATGAACGATAATAATATCAATTAACTAACAAATGTTTGATAATATAAAACTTGCAAAAGGACACAAAACTTTAAGGAGGTTCACCCAATGATGGCTACGTCTTCCGTCGTGTGTAGTTTCCTGTTTATATTATATCAATGGAGTAAAACACTCTCACATATGAAGTATTACAATTGAATAAGAGATAAAACAAAGGCTATGTGTTTAGCATAGGGGTTTTGTTTTATGATTATTGTTGAATGAGTATGAGAGCTCTATTTATAGTACTAAGTACAATCAATGATAATTGCTCACTTAATACAAGCTTAATGTTGAATAATGAATGATATGAAACAACTCCAAGTATTTGAGAAGACAAAAACAACATCCTAGGTGTATCAGAGAAATCGCTCGACCAAAACAGAGAGCTCGCTCGGTTGAGTGAGCTCCAGGCAGCTTCTGAATACATTCTGTTTGTTCGCTCGACCCACCCAAGAGCTCGCTCGGTCGAGCGACCTTCAGTATTCTTCTAACAGTTTCTGCTCAAACAAAGCATCTTCCAAGACCCTTTGCACTTCTTCATTAAACACCATTAACACCAATAACTCCCATGACTACTTCACCAAAATAAATCACACTTAAACACTACAAACATTAAGTTACCAACTTAAACACCCATATTATAACACACTCATTGGATTCCATCCCAAGAGTCACTACATGATTGCACACCTAAAGACATACTCAAGTCACACCATTCATAACATAACTGATTTTTTTGGAATAAATATGAAAACACAATGTACAATATTAGTATTAATACATGAAGTAAAGATGCTCCATTAAGACCAGTTCTGGTTTATAGAATATATGTGATCTGTAATAAGAATTTTACACACATTGTTTTTCTGACTAAAAGCTCCATGTACTATGCGTACATTGCTAACAAACAGGACAATGCCGAGTACATCTAAGAAAATGCAAAGTGTCGTCTTTATTTTATGCATCAATGGGGAAAACATTATGCGATCATGCACATTTTTATAAAGGAGCAAAACTTAATGTACAGGTGTTTTGGAGTAATTCATATTTAAGGAAGGTTTATGTGTCTATACCAAATCTGTCATACGGAGTTACAACACGAGGGATTGCTGATAGTGTATAATACGTTGGTCCAGTGGGACAGGAAGAAGAACCAGTGGGTTATACGATGGTCCAGTTATTGAACATCATTTGAAACTTGGCAGCCTTTGACTGATATTTTTTGTCAGCAGTGCAGATTGTTGGATTGGATATAATGTATTCTTGACTTTGCTGAATTAGATCCGCGTATGCTTGTATATTCTCTTCAAACAAGGTTGCCTTCATTAAATCACCCTAACATCATACACCATTCAAAAGTGAATATTCAATGCTGCGAAAGATGTGGCGTGCTGCTGAAAGCATTTATGTTAACAAAATTGTTGCGTACATTTTCGTCTTAAAGAAGTAACCTTTGGTATTTTTTTGCCAGGTGATTTAAACGACCTAGATTTTTCGATGATCTTGCATTTAACCTTGTGATCCAATTGTTTGGTGGTAATCTCATTGAATTTGAGGTACTTTTGCTTCATGCTTGTGTAGTGTTGTCTAAATGCGTAAGCCATTAGTCCTAAGCTTGCATATTGGGTTCAGAGTGCATGCAAAGCATAAAACTAATGTTGTTGTAGAATTAGAATATGTAATGCTATATGGTTAACAGCTAAAGTGTGTGCGTTTGTGCAGTTAGAGTCGGTATTGAAGATGGAATGTGTACAACTATTGAACAAACAGTACAGCACGTTAAACATTTAAAGTAAATGTAAGTGATTTGAGTTGGAATGTGCATAAATATAGTTCATAATGTACTTTCTTACCTCAATATTGTTTGAATGTGCATAAACAAGGTGTTGCTGTTTTGTTCAACATGCAGAAACCAATAGTAAAATAAGCAGTAAAAGTGAAATAAAGGAAACAACACTAACCTAAAACTTTTACACATAATTGAAAAATATAAGATTTGAGAATTTAAACCCTTACCCTGAAAATGAGTGGACTTGAAGAAGAAATACTTCAAAACACCAAAAGTTTAATAAACTCAAAGGCAGAAGAGCAACACAATCAACGGTGCAAACTTTTGGAATAGGCAATAGAATCAGAATTGCTAAAACCAAAAGCATATCCAAACAACACTAAATGAGGTATAGCAATCACCGCTGTTAAAACGTGTTGATCTGATTTAGCTCTTTGCAATGTAGCTGTTTGACTTACGTAAACGTAAGTAAAAGCAAGCATATTGGTCATTAGTTTTAGACTCTCTTCTTTTCATGAACACTAGGTATAAAGATTTTGTTTAAGTTTATTAAGATTCTCGTCCTTCGGTTTTCATATTTATGTGTATCTATAATAGAAATTTTCTATAACATAACTAAGAAACGATTTTAACAGGATTGCTACATTTTTCAAAGTGATAATAAAGCCCATTAATTGGAACCATTTCGTTTGTTAGAACTCTGAGGCAGCTGTCAATAAAGAAGATGCTTTGTTAACTATGTGTAGAAATATATGCTCTTAAACAGTGTTACAAATGGTATAAATTGCATGTTAGAGATGTAAATTATAAAGGAGAAATAACACTTAATAATGGAGCAGAGAGTTGCTTTCGACTAACCTTGTAATGTCTTCCTTGTAGCTCGTTTGAAGTGGTATCCTTGTCTCCTATGAAATGCAAATGTGCCTTTTTTAGTGATAAATGACTTTTATTAAGTGAGCTTTCAAAGTATAAAGGATTAGGAATAGGTAGCAGCTATTACAAGTGATAAGGTGAATAAAAAGAAATAATCATTGACAACTGCAAAGAAACGTGTGGTAATAATTGCACAAAGAAGGGAAATAATAACGCAAGCAACAATTGTATTACAATTAAGCGTCCCATAAAGTGGATCAAGTAAACCCAAAAGCCTATTAACATGGTTTAGGAGTCTTTTGTAAGGAGTTGCAATGATTTTTTCACAGTTAGCCATGACCTGTCACTCAAAAGCATAGGTTCCCCTTTAAATTACATTCTAACTCACCAAGAAAACCTTAACTGCTTAAATAATAACATGGAACTTACAAAAAAAAGCTTTATCTGCTTAAATAATAACATGGAACTCATAGTCAATGGTGACAAGGAAATTTAAAAGAACTATTGTAAACAAAGGCAAAAAAAGCTGTAACAAAGACCTCTAAAATGGTACACCTAAGTGAAGCAAATGCCAACATGCACCAAAACCCCAACTAATAAGAAGTACACTTTTCGATACACGTTAAGTAGTTCTTACATCTCTGATCAAAGCATGATCATTGACATGATCAGGGAATAACAACAACAAAAATGAAAAGTACAATAGATGCAAACAAAAAGGATCAGTGACACAAGCAGAAAATAACAAAAAGAACAAAGAAAACATGGTTACCATGATTTAGCAACTATGAAACTGTCAACTCAGCCCAACAAAACTAGAACAGAACCAAATGAAACCCAAAGAAACACATGCAATAAATTCAAACAAAAGGATCAAAGCATGATCACTGACATGATTAGGGAATAACAACAACAAGAATGAAAAGTACAATAAATGCAAACAAAAAGGATCAGTGACACAAGCAGAAGATAACAAAAAGAACTAAGAAAACATTGTTGCTAAGATTTGGCTACTATGACACTGTCAACACAGCCCAACAAAACCAAAACAAAACCAAATGAAACCAAAAAAACGCATTGTAACGGCCCGGTTTAAGTAACCCGGAAAATCATATGAAAACATGATTCCGGTTCACAAACGGACACAAGAAAATTCATTTTTCACTCGAATCGTCAACGTTCCAACGGTAAAGGAATATGGTCAACGCAAGAAACAACGCCAAACAAAATAAAACAAGTCAGCGGAAGTCTTTACATATAACTCAAGAGCCTACCGGCCTCTAGACTAGCTAAAATGTTGTACGAGATAAAAAGAAAAACGTCATAAACTTTCGTTACATAAACTGAGTTATTTCGACTCATAAACTTATTACAAAGTATGTCTTAAATTTGATGGTTACGGGTTCTAAGCTGAGTCCTCACTCCAGCCCCCACCTGCAATCAACCTACTGCACGTCGTATGACAACACGTAGCAGGTTCCAAAGAACAGCCAATACACGTCAGAGACTTCATACATATATCAAACAGGTTGAATACAAGCATTTTGTTTACCCTAGCATGCAAAGGCTCTAATACATATTCTTTATTCAATATTTCCAATCTTGTAACGTTGCCCGTCCCGTTCGGGTCGTTCAAGTATAAACCATTTATTTTTAGATAATTCCAACTTGTAACGTTGCCCGTCCTGTTCGGGTCGTTCAAGTATAATTTCAAATATTTTTGGTGGAATACACTTGGGAGAGCTAATCCCAAGGCAACCACCGACCTAAGACGTTGCCCATCCTGTTCGGGTCGCCAAAGGCTAAAGTATGCATACCCCCATGGTGACCGTAATGATCCACAACTGCCATGGGAAAAATAATTTATAATATTCCAAACCATTTGTTAACCCTCTTTGGGTAACATAACCAAACGTCAATCCCTTTGGGTGACAATACATCAATTCTCAATTTCCAATTAATTATTTCATATTATTTGAGGTGTCTAATCCTTATGTGATTTACAAAGCCTCGATTAGAAATAAAACAACATTACTTGCACAACCATATAAACAGTATGGTCTAAGCGTGTACCTTAAACGCTGCAAACACACACGTTGCTCAAGCACAATAGGAATTTCGCCCTCTGATAAATCGAGGTCCTAAACAACACACACAAAATGATCACATATTAGATCGTGCTTACACATTTAATCCACTCCATACCACTAAGATATCACTAAGACTTGATAATTTTAAATGTTTTCATCCAATTTCCAATGATTCCAAAAATTAATTTCTGACCAGAAACTTTTTTGGCCATTTCAGACAGTTTAGAAAATTCAAATGAAAAATCCGACTTCGCCGTTGCGTTCGGAACGCGTCAATTACCTTGGGTACCAAATTTCATAATTTCTAACATCCATTTACTATTTTTAATTATTTTAAGCGTTTAACGGGTTTTTTAACGCATCGGATACATAAACCAACAACGGAAACGACTAACGTTTCGAGTCGGCACCTTTAACGAGACAGAACAGCTTCTGCCCGAATACATATATAAATATATATTTTTTTTATTTCAATATGATTATTGTTTTATATATACATTATCAAACCTTTTTAAATCTCATGACCAAAATAACTCTATCAAGGGTCAAATTCACAAAATCCTTCAATAGACTTGAAATTTCATAAATTAAAATAACTAGATTAAATACTTAATTCTCTTAACAAAATTTTGTAGAGAATTACAAAACCAAATCACCCTTTTAAATCAAGACACATATATATAAATATAACACAATCCTTCAAACAAATCAAATTTTGCTAAAGGGTTATTAAACCCTTGGATGACTACATAACTTAATCCATACTAACTTAATTTCTACTAACAAATTGAAATTTAGTTAGAGAAATTTAAACCATAAAAGAAATTTATTTGAACATCAACAAAAAATCAATTCTTATAACAAATTTAAACTTTGTTAAAGAATATAAATCAAGAACATAACGTAATCCTTTTAACAAAATTAAGGTTTATTAAAGGATTGTTAAAGAAAATTACATAAAAATATACTCAATCCTCCTCAAAGTCATAGTATATCATCATACATAAAATTTAATTCATCTTAGAAAACCGTGTATATAAAATCTATAACTAGCAATTCAATTAAACTTACCCCTTTGATCAAAAGATTGAATGGAAGAACAAGAGAATAATTTTTTTTTTTTTTTTGTGAAATGCCGAATCACAAGCCCAAAGGAGAGAATTTTTTTGATTTTTTTTTTGTTCACTTGGAAGCTTAGAAGGGTGAAGAACTCAAATGGTTTTCATAAGGATTAATAGGCAATTAAGGGATGAGCTTAATGTGCCATAATACACACTTATGAGAGGAGTTACAAGACTCCTCCCATTCCCTCACACAACCGGCCACCCCTTCAATTTCCCCCTAATTATTATTTTTTTTTAATTAATTAATTAATTAAGTAACTATTATATAATTGTTAAAACAGCAAAGAAACGTCACACGATAACATCGTACGCGATAAAACTCGTTACCGTTAAAATTAACCCTACTTTATTTCTTACAATTAATTATGTAAAATAATATAATTTAATATTACTTATTTTATTTTGTTATTCTTTATTTTATTATATTTTATTTTATTTTTTTAAACCCAATAAATTACGGGGTGTTACAGACTACCCCCTTAAAAGAAGTTACGTCCTCGTAACTTGCATGGCAACGGAAAACGCAGAATACAAATGTTATCATAACACAACACTTGCAAAAAGGCAAAACTACCAACCAAAAGATTTATCATTACTCGCGCGAAATTCCTATCATCCGTTACTCGCGCGAAATTTCTATCACCCTCTACCCCCCTTAAGAAGTTACGTCCCCGTAACGCTACTAACCTGAATGAGGTGAGGGTACTTTTCTCGCATAGAGTCTTTCGTTTCCCATGTAGCCGCTTCACACTCGTGATTCGACCACAGGACCTTTACCATAGATATATCCTTCCGTCGTGTACTACGAACCTTCGTGTCCAAGATTCTAACCGGTTGCTCAGAATAAGACAAGGATGTATCAAGGATGTATCAAAATCTAAAGGTTCTGGATCTAAGACATGAGAGGCTGCGGCATGATATCACTTAAGCTGCGACACATGAAATACGATATGTACCTTTTCCAAGGAATTTGGAAGGGCTAAGCGATAAGCCACTTTACCCACACGTTCCAAGATTTGGTATGGTCCTATAAATCGAGGGCTCAACTTTCCACGAGCACCAAAACGTACTTCTCTGCGCATGGGTGACACGCGAAGTAATACCTGTTCTCCCACGGTGAACTCTTCTGGCCGTCGCTTCAAATCAGCGTAAGACTTTTGGCGATCCTGTGCCGCTTTCAAACGATCCCTTATCAATCTTACCTTCTCAGTCATCTGAAACAACAATTCAGGTCCCAAGGTCACCGCTTCAGTGAAATCGTCCCAATAAACCGGGCTACGATAACGACGCCCATACAAAGCCTCGAATGGGGCCATCTGTATAGATGCCTGATAACTGTTGTTGTAAGAAAACTCAACTAAATCCAAATGTTCATCCCATGACCCTTGCCACTCCATGGCAATAGCGCGTAACATATCTTCCAATATCTGATTTGGTTGTTCTGTCTGTCCATCCGTCTGCGGATGAAACGACGTACTATAAAGCAACATAGTACCCATTGCCTGCTGCAAGGTTTGCCAAAACTGTGACAGATATCGTGTGTCTCTATCGGACACAATAGTACGGGGTACACCGTGGAATCGCACGACATACTAATGTAGGCTCGAGCCAATTGTTCCATTTACGAACGACAGTTCATAGGGATGAAACGTGCTGATTTAGTCAAACGATCAACTATAACTCATAACGCATCATTACCTGCTTTCGTCCGAGGTAAACCCACAACGAAATCCATAGAGATATCATCCCACTTCCATACTGGTATCTCTAACGGTTGTAATAACCCTCCTGGTCTCTTATGCTCACTTTTAACCTTCTGACAGGTCAGACAGCGTGAGACATATTCTGCAATATCCTTCTTCATCCCAGACCACCAAAACATTAATTTAAGATCTTGGTACATCTTGTCACCACCCGGATGGACGGAAAATTTCGTACAATGTGTTTCATCCAGGATACGTTCCTTCAAAGATTCCTCCCCCGTCGGTAAACACCAACGACCCTTGAACCTCAAGCTTCCATCTTCATGGACAAGGAATCCCTCTGCTGTTCCTTCCCGTGCTTGCTCCTGTAACTTCAAGAGTTTCGGGTCTTTATCCTGGGAATTCAAAATTTCCTCAAAGAACGAACATCGAATAACCAAGGCATTTAGACATCCCTGTAGTTCACCTTTACGTACCACTTCCAAGTTCAGTCTAGCAAAATCCCGATGCAACTCTTCAACTCCGCCCAAGGCAGACAACGAGTGACTAGACTTCCTACTCAAAGCATTGGCCACCAAGTTCGCTCGCCCCTCATGATATATGAACTCCAGGTCATAATCTGTCATCAACTCTAACCACCGACGTTGTCGCACGTTTAAGTCAGGTTGTGTATAGAGATATTTCAGACTCTGGTGATCAGTGTAAATCCTACACTTAACGCCATACAAGTAATGCCGCCATATCTTGAGAGCAAATATTATAGCGGCTAACTCCAGATCATGAGTCGGATAATTAACTTCATGTACTTTCAGTTGTCGTGATGCGTAAGCAATCACCTTACGGTCCTGCATCAGAACACAACCCAACCCTTTCTTCGATGCATCACTGTAAACAGTATAATCCAACTTAGGGTCAGGTAGAGTAAGAACAGGAGCCGTAGTTAACTTTTCCTTCTAAGTCATGAAGGCCTGTTCGCATTCATCAGTCCATTCGAACTTCTTCTCTTTCTTCATTAACGAGGTTATGGGCCGAGCAATACGCGAGAAATCCTTAACAAAACGACGGTAATACCCGGCCAAACCTAGGAAACTTCGTACCTCGGTGACGTTCTTAGGTGACGACCAACTTTGAACTGCCTCCACCTTTACCGGATCCACCGAAATACCTTCCTTAGAGACAAAATGACCCAAAAAATGATACCTTGTCCAACCAAAAATCACACTTTGACAATTTCGCGTACAACTTGTTTTCTCGCAGGGTTCGCAGGACAAATCGTAGATGTTCCTGATGTTCATCTCAGTTCGTCGAATAGACCAATATGTCATCAATAAAGATAACGACGAATTTATCCAAGTACGCACTAAACACTTGGTTCATTAAGCACATGAATGCAGCCGAAGCATTTGTCAACCCAAACAGCATCACTGTGAACTCATAATGTCCATAACGTGTTCTGAAAGCGGTTTTATGTATATCCCCTTCAACTATTCTTAGCTGATGATAACCCGATCTTAAGTCAATCTTTGAAAAGATCCCGGCTCCTCTCAATTGGTCAAATAAGTCATCTATCCGGGGCAACGGGTATTTATTCTTAACTGTAACCTTGTTTAACTCTCTGTAGTCAATGCATAACCTCAAACTACCATCTTTCTTTCTAACAAACAGAACTGGAGCACCCCAAGGTGAAATACTAGGTCGAATATAACATTTATCCTACAATTCTTCAAGCTGAGACTTTAATTCCTCCATCTCCTTTGGAGCCATACGGCAAGGGGCCTTAGAAATCGGTCCAGTCCCCGGTACCAAGTCAATCGTGAAGTCAATTTCCCGTTGAGGTGGCATTCCGGGAATCTCGTCGGGAAAAACATCCAAAAATTCATTCACTACAGCAATATCCTTGGGATCCTCCTTTTTCTTTCCCCCCTGGCTGATATGACATAAGTACAAAGGGTGTCCTTGCCTCACAAGCCTTTGCAACTCTAAGGTCGACACCAAATTCGTCCTGGGCCCCTTGGGAAATTTCCTATATCTAACGCTTTTCCCTCGTGGTCCTTCCAACAAAACTCTCTGCTCTCTGCATTCAATAGTGGCCTTATACCTTCCCAGCTAATTCATCCCCAAAATTACTTCTAAACCTTCCATATCTAACACATAGAAGTCACTAGGAAAGATGACCTTCCCTATTCTTAAGGGCACTTCCTTATACAATCTACCACAATCGTACAATCTTTCCGAAGGAACAACCATTATATAAGAAAATTTATCAAATGTTCCTAAATTCAATTCTTCTACTTTACTCTTTGCAAGAAATGAACATGTTGCACCCGAGTCAAAAGGTACATTAACAGCTACAAAATGAATGGTGAACGTACTTGTAACTACATCCGTTGCGTGGTCAGCTTCTCTTGCATTGACCGCAGATACCCGTCCACCAATCGGTCGTGCATTTACTCCTCCCACTTGATTACCCCCATGTTGCATACCTGACCCTTCGATTCGGTTTCCATCCACCCGGCATGGCCCCCCCACTTAAAGGTCGCTGAAACCTCTGAGCAGCATTTCTATGATTACCATTTCCGTAATGCAGATTGTCCTGCCTTTCGGAGTTATTTGAATTCTGCTGCCGGTGTTGTTTGAATACTGTTACCGGTGCTGCCCATCCGGCTGTTGACTTCTACCCCCTTTCTTTATGTAGCATTCATACTCTCTATGGCCTCTTTTGTGACAAAAATTACACTCAACCAGATTTCCGTCACAATCTTTTCCCGGATGGTTTTTCTTGCACCTCCTACAGAAGTAATTCCTCTCATTGCCATCTCGATCCAGTAATGGCTTCGCAGGCTTAGCTTCTCCCCAAAGCTCGCATTTGCCCCAGACCCACCTTCTTGAAAATTGCCGAAGTTTTTGGCTTTCTTTTGATAAAAACCTGTTGGAGTCCTTGATGCCTTATCAGCACCTTCTTTTCTCTTCTCAGGGATATTACCTTTCTCTCTCTCCTTCTACTTCCTCAAGATATTCTCTATTTGAGACGCTCGCTTGTACATCTGTTCCAAGTTGTTATAACGATCACTTTCATTATGTTTTTTGAATGTCATACGACAATCCCAGCTCAAAACGCTGCATTTTCTTCTCTTCAGTGGGAACATCATCAGGTTAGTACTTGAGATACTCCATAAATTTGTGGTAATACTCATCAACAGTCATACCACCCATCTCTAACCGCGCAAACTCGTTCGACTTATCTTTCCTTACTTGCAGCGGATAGAATTTCTCCTGCATAGCCCGTTTAAACAAATCCTAACCAAAATCCCCCTCAGCCTGCTCCAACAACCCCAATCTACTGTTTGCCCACCAGTAGTCGGCTTCTCCAACTAAATAAAATGCATCCTGATTGACTTTCAATTCTTCCGGGCATTCTACTACATCAAAAAGTTTGTCGAATTCTCTTAACCAGAGTTCAACCTCCGACGGTTCCCCTTTACTGTCGAAGGTTGAGGGTTTGCTCTGACTAATCCGTTTGCTCATTTCAGATGCTAATTCCGACATAGACCTCTCTCGTGGTGCGCTTACACTTGATAATACTTTCACCAGATTTCTTAGCATACGGTTAGCATCATTTCTAGACAGTCTCTTTCTTGATAAAGGAGGCATCTTATTTTAACACCATGCGTCCCAAGTCTCAGCACTCTCATCATAGCTTGCTAAGTCAAAGTCCTCATCATCTGCATCTTCCCCAGAATCAGAGCTAGAGTTCGAGTGCACTTCATCTGATTCACTATCGCTATTTTTAGGGTGGTTTATTGGTACTTCCTCCACGTCTTTCTCAGGATCCTCTTTGTCTGAGCAACCCCTATCAAACCTAGTCTCATAGCCATACAGGTCATAGTGCGACCCCCAATTACCACTCTCATCTTCGCTGGAAATCTCTACATAAATAGGTGGTTCCCGCTTAGGCTCCCACATTTTGATATCACTCTCTGATTGAACCTCGGTTTTTACTAGAGGAGGGTCGGGTAAGTTCCGCTCCTTCAATGGTTCCATGATCACATCAGCGCTGTCCGATATGTGGGGCTCGCCCTCCTTCTCGGGTTCTACATTTTTTCTAGATTCGGACAAACGATGTAACTCATTTAGGTCTAAATCTAAATCATAACATACCCTATTAGCCTTTACCTTAACCATACACATCCTCTCCCTATAAATTTGGATACTTTCACCATCCCTTATTTTCCATATATCAGCATTGGAGACTTCTCTCCAGGTAGTCTCTAGGTCAAACATCGATACCTCACTAATCTCCCCGGGGGTGTATAAGTCAATGGGTGTTTTTCCCTTATCCATAAATCCTGATTCTACACATACAAAACAAAACAAAACATTACTAACACAAAACAACTTACAACACAAACACATTTCAACAAACCTACGTTCTAAGGACTACTCCCCAACTCTCTACTAGGTCGTTTATTCCTTTATCATCTGAGAAACGTTGGCTCTGATACCAATTGTAACGGCCCGGTTTAAGTGACCCGGAAAATCATATGAAAACATGATTCCGGTTCACAAACGAACACCAGAAAATTCATTTTTCACTCGGATCGTCAACGTTCCAACGGTAAAGGAATATGGTCAACGCAGGAAACAACGCCAAACAAAATAAAACAAGTCAGCGGAAGTCTTTACATATAACTCGAGAGCCTACCGGCCTCTAGACTAGCTAAAATGTTGTACGAGATAAAAAGAAAAACGTCATAAACTTTCGTTACATAAACTGAGTTATTTCGACTCATAAACTTATTACAAAGTATGTCTTAGATTTGATGGTTACGGGTTCTAAGCTGAGTCCTCACTCCAGCCCCCACCTGCAATCAACCTACTACACGTCGTATGACAACACGTAGCAGGTTCCAAAGAACAGCCAATACACGTCAGAGACTTCATACATATATCAAAGAGGTTGAATACAAGCATTGTGTTTACCCTAGCATGCAAAGGCTCTAATACATATTCTTTATTCAATATTTCCAATCTTGTAACGTTGCCCGTCCCGTTCGGGTCGTTCAAGTATAAACCATTTATTTTTAGATAATTCCAACTTGTAACGTTGCCCGTCCTGTTCGGGTCGTTCAAGTATAATTTCAAATATTTTTGGTGGAATACACTTGGGAGAGCTAATCCCAAGGCAACCACCGACCTAAGACGTTGCCCGTCCTGTTCGGGTCGCCAAAGGCTAAAGTATGCATACCCCCATGGTGACCGTAATGATCCACAACTGCCATGGGAAAAATAATTTATAATATTCCAAACCATTTGTTAACCCTCTTTGGGTAACATAACCAAACGTCAATCCCTTTGGGTGACAATACATAAATTCTCAATTTCCAATTAATTATTTCATATTATTTGAGGTGTCTAATCCTTATGTGATTTACAAAGCCTTGATTAGAAATAAAACAACATTACTTGCACAACCATATAAACAGTATGGTCTAAGCGTGTACCTTAAACGCTGCAAACACACACGTTGCTCAAGCACAATAGGAATTTCGCCCTCTTATAAATCGAGGTCCTAAACAACACACACAAAACGATCACATATTAGATCGTGCTTACACATTTAATCCACTCTATACCACTAAGATATCACTAAGACTTGATAATTTTAAATGTTTTCATCCAATTTCCAATGATTCCAAAAATTAATTTCTGACCAGAAACTTTTTTGGCCATTTCAGACAGTTTAGAAAATTCAAATGAAAAATCCGACTTCGCCGTGGCGTTCGGAACGCGTCAATTACCTTGGGTACCAAATTTCATAATTTCTAACATCCATTTACTATTTTTAATTATTTTAAGCGTTTAACGAGTTTTTTAACGCATCGGATACATAAACCAACAACGGAAACGACTAACGTTTCGAGTCGGCACCTTTAACGAGACAGAACAGCTTCTGCCCGAATACATATATAAATATATATTTTTTTTATTTCATTATGATTATTGTTTTATATATACATTATCAACCCTTTTTAAATCTCATGACCAAAATAACTCTATCAAGGGTCAAATTCACAAAATCCTTCAATAGACTTGAAATTTCATAAATTAAAATAACTAGATTAAATACTTAATTCTCTTAACAAAATTTTGTAGAGAATTACAAAACCAAATCACCCTTTTAAATCAAGACACATATATATAAATATAACACAATCCTTCAAACAAATCAAATTTTGCTAAAGGGTTATTAAATCCTTGGATGACTACATAACTTAATCCATACTAACTTAATTTCTACTAACAAATTGAAATTTAGTTAGAGAAATTTAAACCATAAAAGAAATTTATTTGAACATCAACAAAAAATCAATTCTTATAACAAATTTAAACTTTGTTAAAGAATATAAATCAAGAACATAACTTAATCCTTTTAACAAAATTAAGGTTTATTAAAGGATTGTTAAAGAAAATTACATAAAAATATACTCAATCCTCCTCAAAGTCATAGGATATCATCATACATAAAATTTAATTCATCTTAGAAAACTGTGTATATAAAATCTATAACTAGCAATTCAATTAAACTTACCCCTTTGATCAAAAGATTGAATGGAAGAACAAGAGAATAATTTTTTTTTTTTTTTTTTTTTGAAATGCTGAATCACAAGCCCAAAGGAGAGAATTTTTCTGATTTTTTTTTTGTTCACTTGGAAGCTTAGAAGGGTGAAGAACTCAAATGGTTTTCATAAGGATTAATAGGCAATTAAGGGATGAGCTTAATGTGCCATAATACACACTTATGAGAGGAGTTACAAGACTCCTCCCATTCCCTCACACAACCGGCCACCCCTTCAATTTCCCCCTAATTATTATTTTTTTTAATTAATTAATTAATTAAGTAACTATTATATAATTGTTAAAACAGCAAAGAAATGTCACACGATAACATCGTACGCGATAAAACTCGTTACCGTTAAAATTAACCCTACTTTATTTCTTACAATTAACTATGTAAAATAATATAATTTAATATTACTTATTTATTTTATTTTGTTATTCTTTATTTTATTATATTTTATTTTATTTTTTAAACCCAATAAATTACGGGGTGTTACACGCATACAATAAATGTAAACAAATGGACAATGGAAAAACAATAAATGGAACCATGCCATGATCAGTGACATGGTCAAGGAACAAGAAGAATAAAAAAGACAATAAATGCAAACAAAAGGAATCATGAAAACTAACGAAAAAACAATAAATGCAAGAAAATATGATCAGGTTTTAGAGCATACCAATAAATTGAAGATTACAATTAAGCAGCTGATTCCAAAAAATTGAGAAGCAGTGCATTCTATATGCAATAAATACACATATCCCATTGTATAGGCCTTGAGTATTGCTGAAGCAAGCAATCCTGAGCAACGTCAGATATGGCTGACTTGGAAAGGAGGATGAGTGATTTTATTTAATTAACAAGATTTAGAAGCAAGATTGAGATTTTAGCTATGATTGGTTTGGTGCATTAAATGCTATGCCAAGAGAAGAAGCAACCCGATAAAGATAAGCAACCTACATGCAATACACATAAGATGTGATGTGGAAGTTGTGTGTAACCCAAAATATAACGTGGAAGATGACTAAGCAAAAACACTATTTATTTCCAAAATGTGAATAGTGTTGATTCTTAGACCATTTTTATTAGTAATGGATACATAGAGAAATATATGTCAGATAACGTTGGTTGATGAACAGTAGTTCAGTGACAGTAGCAACTATAAAATCCAAAGGAAGTATTTATTTGTATATATTTATTTTAGTTTTATCTATTAGAAGTAACTAAAAAACTTCTAAATTCGTTGTCACTTTTACTTTTGACATTTTATGATTAGGCATTAGGGCTCGGAAAATCATAAATTCATTTTTATGTTCACTCTCAAACTTATTGCTTTTGTCCTCAAAGTTTATGTTATTGTATAAATGCTGTTTATTTTATTATCCTAAAACTATTAGTTAAAAATATATGAACAAATCACATTCTATGTGTGTAATAATGTTAATCTTTTCATCGTAAATTGTAATTTAAAAATAAAAAATCTAAAATACAGTCAAATACTTAATCACAAAATAAGCATGTTTGACTGTGGTTCCTTCCTATTAAGAAAAAGGGCAAATAGTAACAAATAAATTGATGAGCTCCCTATGGTGGGCGCCTGGGCGGACTTTTAAAATTTTAGATTCGCGGGTAGTTATTAGAGGTAAGCTCGTTTCTCTACCAGTCGAACCTTTCGTAGAATACCTTTAGTTGCAATATAAAGGATCTATGAGATTATTTCCTAAAACCACTAAGTATGTGTAACATTAAAACAAATGTAAATTTTTTTTGTTATAATGACAATCAATTGGTTTGTTTATAATAATATTTCTTCACATAAGGGAGGTAGGATTATTGTAGCGTGCGGAATTCGAAAATGATTAAGGTAGATATAAGGGTTTGTAGCAATTAACTTATCCATATTTGTCCTCAGCCTGAAGTTGAAGATAATGTATTTTACTCTTTCATTATGAGTCAACTAAAAAGTAAATGAGCATTGTTTTATTGCAACAACTAAATGATTTATCAACATCATTTAGTAATTATTTCATATTTTTACATTTTGCATATTATCCGTAAATAGCCAACACTTAGTAAAAATTGAATGAAAAATACCAAAATTTTATATTCAAGTCTAAACTTGTAGGAAACTTAAAAATATGATTTTATCAATTATTTTATTCATTTAGAATACATTTAACCCCTTTAATATATTAGAATATATTTTATTACTTAAAATTTCATTATGACCATTTTAATGAAATAACTTTAAGGAAATGAATCTAAATGATTTCCTAACTTTTAGCTACTATGGGGTTCATATAAAATACACTTTTAAAGTTCCTAAGCTCACGCACGATATATTCGTAACAATAAGTTCACAAAATCATCACAAAACACCATTTTTACACATTTTTACATAATAAAAATTCATAAAATTAACAAGCATGAAAATAAAGCAAAAATACATATTATAAAACATATATCCATCAGTACTATCATATTAGTGAAAAATCCCCAGATTTATATATTTTTCTTATATGATTTTAGTTTAATATCGTTTTCGAGTAATAATCACAATATTTGAAAATTTATAATATAAACATATGAATAGCATTTCTAACATTAATATACATAAAATATCATAAGTTTTCAGTGTTATAACATGTATATAGTTAAACAAATTTTTTCCTTTAATATTGTTATTTTACAACATAATTCCCATTGTGCGTTACAAGAAAATTTATTTCCCTCACTACTGTCCACATAGGACAATACGCAAAATTTAAAAAAATATTTTTACAGAAAAAACCGCTATCGAAGATGGCGGTTTGATGTTTTTTATTGGCGAACCACTACTTAAAATGACAATTTAATTTAAACAAATTTGTAAAAAAAATTAAGCAAATTGCTATTTAAGATGGCAGTTTGATATAAATACATTTAAAAGAATAATGAGCCGCTACTTAAGATGGCGGTTTGCTCATTATATTGACAGGGCTTGTATTTAACTGTAAGAAAATATCATTTAAATTTGCAGCTTAGTTGGTTGTAGCCCTTGCAGGTCTTGCACTATTTTGCAAATGTTGCGGGTTTTATTCCCAAGGGAGACATTTATTTACATTTGTGTTTCTTAACGCCTTACCACGCATATAGATAATGCTATTAAGTAATGAAGTGCTTAAGGCATTATCTAGCATAGTTGGTCTTCAAGAAACCTTCATACAAGGAGGTCGTAAGTCCTATTCCTAATAACCTCATTTTTCTTTTTTTTAAAACCTAAAACTAAACTGCCATCTGAGATGGCAGTTTGGTAATTTTTCATATTTTTTTAAATGATGAACCCAATAACAAACCGTCGTCTAAGAAAACGGTTTTGTTATATTATCAAACCATCATCTTAGATGGCGGTTTTTTCTAGATAAATAATCAAAAAAGTTATTTTTTACGTGGACAATAGAATGGGAATTATTTTTCCTTACAACGTAGAGTGGGAATTATATTTGGATTTGGCAATATTAAAGGAATACACTCTACTTAAATATATAATAAACACTTATTTTTACTTTTAACTCAAAATTATGTTATTCTTACATTAAACTAACATGCAAGATATAATTAATTCATTTTAACATATTATCATATCTTTTTCATATTCAAGTAAATATAAATATAAATGTTACATAGTAAGAAAGTTAAGAAGCAAGTATCATTTTAGCTAGCAAGTGGTACTAAGGCCAAATAGAGAATTGAAACAAATAAAAAATGGGAAAGTGCTCCAAAATATAAATATTTCAAGCTCCAAGCTACAAGCTCCAAATTCTAGTACTTCCAAACTCCGAAAATAAGTACTCAACTCCAAAAATAATGATCCTCTAAGTACCCAAAGTAATCACTCTAAAATGATGATAATTTAAGCTAAATAAAGAGTATTCTAAGTTTCATCTTCTTGAATTTCTTCAACTAATAATAAATGTATTAAGTTAGTAAGATTTGAATGAAGTGAAGATATAAGAAAGAATGTTAGAAAGATTTGATGGTGGCGGTGGAAGTGATCTAATGGGTTATGGGCAATTTCTAGCTCACAAGATTATATGAAAAAGAGTGTTAGAAATATAGAAGAAGGTTAACTTGTGTAAGTGATTTAAAGTATGTAAGTGAATGTGTAAGGAGTTAGAGTGTATAAGTGAATGTGTAAGAGTTGGAGTGTATAAGTGAGTGTGTAAGAGATTGGAGTATAGAAGAAGGTTAACTTTTGTAAGTAAATTATGATAACTTGTGTAAGTAATGAACATCATGAGGTTAAATAGAAAGGATTTTAGTTCATCAAATTGTTGTTCTAGTTTGTACAAGTGGATATGCTTTAAAATAATAGGTAAATTTGATTAAGGTTTGACTATGAAGTATGATAGTTTATTTGAAAAATTTTGCTTAACACTATACTTAAAGTTAATAAAATACAGCTAATTTTTAGGTATAAAATAATTAAATCAAAATTATAAGGTTAAATGATAAGTAGTAAAGTTAGTTTAAGAAAAATAAAGGAAATTAAACGACAACTTTTAAACAAAACCGTAAAACAATAATCAAAAATTACTTCTCGCAATATGAAATAGCAAGAAAATATTTTAGTGCTTATAAAATTTATTTTAAAGAAAATAATAATTTAAAGTTTAATGTTTGGAAGAAATCACAAAATCCGAAAAAGGTTTAGGAATTAAAGATGGTTTAAACTAGATAAATAAAGAATTAGGTATTCGAATTGAAATTTCGGAATAATTTATCAGAAAATTAAGATTAAGAATTTGAGTCTGTTACAAAAAAAAAAGTCTAAAACGTACTCTTACACCATTCTTTTAGCATTTTGCATATTCACGCATTGAATAATTAAAATCATTTGCCCTTCATAGCTCACATCTGGGGTAAAATCAAGGATCAGAAAAAGTACTTTGTCTTCTTAATAATATTTAGTATAGAACTTTTCACATCATACTCCAGAAGAGAAGTCAATTCATCCTGATTTTTGTGACCAAGATAGTGATGATGAATTTCTCTATTTTTTTATACTTAAAAAAAATCTTCCATTTTTCAATCAAATTTCCCAAGATCTCCATAACTACTAAAAAGATCCCATCACCTTCTATATAAGTTTCTCTTGGAACCACGAAAAGGCAAGCTATATTTAGCTAATAAATCCATATCACTAATTATTCTTTTCAAAACTTCTTTGTATTGCTCGTTCTCCCTTATAATTTCTTGTTGCAATTCACTATTAATTATTTCATTTTTTTCAACCTAACACATAATTTCTTCCAAATATAATCATATTAGCTATGTATTCAAGACTATTTTCATGTTGTTTGAGCCTCTTGTCAAGATGTTTCCAATCTTTGAACCTGACACTTGCTAGGTAATGCTTGACAATACATGTTAACAATACACTTTATCTATACATTTTGAATAAACTAACCACTTTCTATCATTTGCTTTACCATTGCTCAACTTTCTCGAGTAATGAGTATAACTAAAATATCTTTAATTATCATCGGGTGGGATAACAAGATCAATTTTATCAGGCCAATTACATGGATCATAAATGTCAATGTGAGCCTCGATAGGGGATTCATCATCACAATTTTCTACATTTTGTGCGTTGCCCACATTTTTATTTGTAACATTCTCATCGTGACCATCACTCGACAAATCCTCACATAAAATAACCCTAATTTTAGCGGCTTAATTAATTATAATTAATTAAGTAAATTTAGGATTATTAAATTCTAATCGTGTCATTTTATTGGAAGTAAGCATAATATTTTATTATATTTGAGTATCAGTCCTATTAAATTTAAGAACAAATATTATACGAAGAAAATTAGGTAACAAGAAAATACATGAAGGTGTGATGTGTCACATGTGTTGACACATAAGGACACATGTGTTGTGTATTTGTAGATTAAGCGACACATAAGGACACATAAGGACCCATGACAAAGCAAACCCTCCCCTCTAAGTCTTGGAAAGTCTGTATAAACTCCACTTGCATATCTGACTCTATATTCTAATCATTAAGTTCATCACCTTCTTCATTATACTATAAAAGACCAAACTAGAAACCTTGCTTCATCTCCTTCCTTGTCAAGAAATAAGTTACTCTTTTACTTACAATTCAAGTAAGGAATTCAATTTAATAATGAGTTATGAAAACTGTTTCTATTATTCAACCAAGAGATTGAAAGTCAAAATTATGAGTTATAAAAAGAGTATCAAAAGTTAGGGTTTATCATATGGTAATTTGGGGGAATTTCATTATGAAGATTAATTTAAGATAGGATATAACACCTCGAGATTTTCTGACGTCATTAATTAATATTTTAGTAACTTTTGGGGATTTTATAATTATATTAAATTATTTCTGAATTAATAAATTTCTTTCATATACGAATTTAAATGTTAAGTTATATACATATATTAAAAATATAATTACGATTTCTCAAATAAAGAGGTTCGAATCAAAATGATTATTTTATTAAAATGTGTGAGCCCACGAAGGTGAGTCTCTTAGTTGGGTCTCGCAAAAAAATGAATCGAGATAAAAATAAATAAATAAACCTAATAATAAATAAACATAATAATAATAATAATAATAATAATAATAATAATAATAATAATAACAACAAGGATAAAAACCCATAAAACCCTAAATGCTTAAGGTTAGCCATCACTCCCATTCCCTCTCTTCTCTTCTCTCTTTCTCTCACTCCCCTCTCCCTCACTGTCCATCTGCAGCCCACGAGAACCACCGCAGCAGGCCGCCTAGCAGCAGCAATCGACTGCGTTTTCTCTTCCCCACGACAACCACCAGCAGTCGGCCCAACTCCTCCCTCCAATGGCAGCAACACGTTTGCTTCTCCTGACAGCAGCAGCGGCTATTTCGGCTTCCCCACCGTCACCGAGCTCCATCTACGACACCATCACTACAATAATTAACTATAGTTTCACCTCTTTTTCTAGTCCCACCATTGTAAGCCACTTCTTCTTCCATTGTTTTGATTTTCTTTTACTTGTTTCTAATTGCAATTTTAACAAGTTTATGAGTTTGGTGTTGATTTTTGTATGATTGTCATTGAATCTTGTTATGGGCAAGAATTTGATTGATGATTTAATGTACTTATGAATTGGGTTTTTGAAATGTGAATGAAAAGTATTGAACTTTTTATTATTTTCATAGAACCTTTTTATGGGTAAGAGTGTGTTTGATGAATTTAACATATTTATGACTTAAAGTTTGAAGTATGAATGAAAATAATGGTTGTGTGCTATTATGATGGTGTCTTAGTACATGAGTAACTTTATTTGTGTTGAATGTGGGAGTTTTGTTAGGCATAGTAGTCTTAATTGGCCTTGTTGAAGTAAAAGAAATTATTAATGTTGATCACAAGTACTCTCGTTAGGTTATCAAAGTTATAATTAAATGACATTAGTAAGGCCATGAACATAATGTCAACTTGTTGAGAATTATTAAAGTTACTTGATATGATGTC
This sequence comes from Amaranthus tricolor, assembly GCF_026212465.1. Lineage (NCBI taxonomy): Eukaryota > Viridiplantae > Streptophyta > Magnoliopsida > Caryophyllales > Amaranthaceae > Amaranthus > Amaranthus tricolor. The sequence continues at coordinate 16,372,895 of NC_080052.1, forward strand.
TTGATTTTAGTCCGTTCTAACCTTGGAGAATATAATAAATGATATTGCAATGCGATAACCTTAAGATTCGTTCTTGTCGTCATATTAGCACTACACTAACATTGTGAGACTTAAGTGTGAATCGTCGTTTTATTTTAAGATAATGTGAATTGTTATAACTCAAAGTTGATTGGTGTAATGAAACACTTGACATAATCCTTTTATTCTTTGTCGATGGAAAAACTTGTGTTATTGTCGAATTGACGATTATGCTTGGTGTTGATTGAGATGCGTATGTGCTAGAAGTAATTGAAATCTTGTCGTGAATGAATGATAGTGGTTACTTTGGCTTTTGGCTGGTATGACAAAGTAGTTAAGGAAACTTATTAGTTCTATTCCTAACTTATATAGGTTCCCAATTCATAATAGGAAAATAGAACCTTAGTTGGGTAATTTTTATAACTTTTGGTCGTGTAGGGACGCTTGCAGGTACGTACACACAGTAACGAACCCTTATATATAATTTTATTTAAGACATTATTATTTATTGTAATAATATGCACTGCATCAAAACTATGAGATACTAGTGAGTACGCCTTATACGAAAAGCTGTCGACTATGAAATCCTTGCGCTTAGAATAGTTTTAGAGAATGAAAGTGTTAGTAGGAGGCGGGCACCACCCCCTTATTTATTTAAGAATTAGATTATGCCTTAATTGGAGTTAGAATGACTCCTTTATAGGTGAATTTCATATTCCATTGAATGGCTCAGTGGGTTTTGGCGCGTTGCTATCCCAGGGCGCTCATTAATAGTCGAAAGTGGAAGTTATTCCCATCTGATAAAGTATTAGATTATGATTAGCTAGCGTGACTCAATTGGATTATGTTCGGTTGATTTAGTAGTCTCCGAAGTGAGGTTCGATGGGACCACCGTAAGGAGGGTATGAGCATGCTTGGGTGATTGGGCACCGGGTGGCCGATACCGCCCTTTGACCGAGGTGTTACCATGCGGGCCTTGCAAACCCCAAAATGGCTCTTCACTGGTTTAGTACCCCAGTGTGTTAGTTTTTTTCCCGAAGGTAGGACCCGAGAGGATCAGCTGGAGGGGGCATGAACTCATACTTTGCCATGGGCGCCGGGTGGCCGATAACGCCCTTGACCGTGTCACTATCCCGGGAAGTAGAGGAAAGATCCACTGATACAAAACTATTCAGTGATAGAAATTTTATTCATTGATTGAAAGTTATTAATGATAAAAGGTTCATTCTTTGGTTGAAAGCTTACGCATTGATAGAACGTTTACTCATTGATAGAACATCTACTTATTGATAGAATAGTTTATGCTAGTGAGAAGTGCCTAAGTTAAGTTACCTCAAGGGTATTACAAACTATGATCACACTTACCTTAAGATAGACAAGCCCTATAAGGTCTTGTGTTAGGTATTTTGTTAATGCCTTGGTCGAGTTGATACTATGCGTGTTTTGCAAGAGTTTATGTTTTGAAAAGAGAAACGCGAAGATTCTACCCAACAACACATGGTTCGATTTGCAAAGAACATAATGATATTAAGAAGTATAAATGGCCGATAAACGGTTACTATCTATGCTTGTGTCTTATGAAATCATCTTATGTTGTTGTATAATATAATGTTATCTAGTAGTTGGCCTTATTATATTTGATGTTAGTTATTGACGTGTACGTGTTTGTGTTTATGTTTTATTGTTGATGACCTTCTGTGATTGTCCTGCTATGACACATTGGTCTTTGGTCTAATGTCGAGCAGCAGGACGATCATAGACAGGCATAGCAGGTATTGGAGCTTCTTTAGCATTGCATTGCGATGGGGGAGAGTGATTAGGGCGAAGCATAACCTGTGTCATACCGCTATCTTTCGATTTTGTAGCTCTTGTTATCCTTTGTAAACTTTGGTTGTATATGTTTTGTTATGAGGCCTTGTGTCCTCCCTTGTATATTTGTATTTCTGCTGCGTAGTTTATAACTCTGTATGGTTTTAAGGAGTTAAGTCTTTTTAAAACGCAAACGTCGAGACTGGGACAACGATCCATGCTTGGCATGTTGATTTGAGAAGCCGGCGACGAATCATTCCGCCGTGGTGTGAGATTTTAAAGGCAATGATGCCTTAGATTAGTTTAATGTTTTGTTGTGCTGATTGCTCTACTACATGTCCATTTTTCAGAAGAGATGTTGCCGAAATTTCCATTCACCTTTTTAAAGTTAATATTTAATTTTACCTAAGTCCTCATCCTTTTCTTTTATGTAACAACCGAATTTCCTCCCGTCCTTTACGGTTTTAGTTTCGTTAAAGAGTTGAAAATTCAGGGGTGTTACATAGCAAGTGCCTACAAAGGTGAAGAACCTATCAAGTTAAGGAGGTTATTCATCCATGTTTTTGAAATTCTTCATTTGTGTTTCAATGGTGGTATTTTCAATGGAAATTCAGATTTTGTCCCCACTATTATATTCTAAGAAAATTTCGAGTATCTTCTGGCTATTTCTGGGTTTGGGTGTCTTCATATGATTTGTAGAGCATCGCATCACGGTCGTGTGGCCACTTGAATTGCCTTAATGAGTTCGTATGAGAGAGTTATACCTATTTTTGTAACAATGTATCCTAAAAATGGTACTAATACAAGATTTTATAAAGTGGGATTAGAAGTTATGAAATAAATTGGGTATTCTTTTAATCAAATAATTAAGGTTATTTATTGGGTATTTAAGATCAATTTAGGGTTATTATTCTTTCTTTAATTGAGTTTTATTGATTGGTATTATTAAGTTATGGTTTTTATGTGATTAATACAGGTATTTGGTTTAAATATCAAATTTGGGAACATAAATCTTAATTGGGCATTTGATTAGTTTATATTATTTGGATATGATATAAATTGAGAATTTGGGATCTAAGATTGGTGTAAAATTGGTTAAACTCCATTGATGGTAACTCAAGCTCTTACATGATGGTTGATGATGAGTTGATTGATATTCTACTTATTGATTGTTATTCAAGCATAGATAGATAATCTTACAAATATTATTATCATTTAAATTAAATTTCAGAATCTAAAAGTTCAAGTTATGTTTTATAAGGTGTGGTATTACTTCTAATATTTGAGCAAAATCGTATAATTTTTGGTGTTCGAAATTTTGGATTTCGACTTTGTTTCACCTTGCTTCTAGTCCTTGATCAAAATTATGTTTTGTATATTCATAACTTTATAAATATGAGCTTTTAAATATATTGTAGTATGAAAATGAGTTATGGTTATGGATTTCAAAGAAAATCAAGTGATTTATTGATTTGTTTTATATTGAAATGTTCGACATTAAAAAATGTCTGTTTTTGGGAATTGGCAACGGATATTTATATTCAAATTATTGGGTAAATACTATAGCTTGATAATAGGTAATGTTATTCGGATTGGTTTTGAGCTCCCGATCCCGTTTCTTTCTTGCAAGAGCCGTATTTTCGGTGATGACGATCACTCATGTTATCAGGATTTAGATCAACCCTACTTCCTAACGGTCCATATGTTTCCACGTTTTAAAGTGCAGTTATATTATTATTTTAATATGAGTTTTGAATAAATACGTTTGGGGGGTTATAAGAGTTCCTAAGTGAAGCTTTGTTGTCATTTGGGAAAATCAAGTAAATTAGGGAATCGATTTTTCAAATTGAGGAAACAAAATGGTTGAATTAATTAAAAAAAGGTTTGTTGAAAAGTATTCGTGTATAACGTAAGAGTTGATGTAGAGATTTAGAAGTTAATTTTAAGGTTGTATCCAATTTGTGGAATATTTAAAGTTTAAATAAAGGTAGTTAACTTTTGGTTAAAACTATATTTGATTTTGTGTTAAAGTAAATTAGCTGAAACTTATTTAGTAAGTTAGTTTGACTTGAAAACATATTTGATTTTGAAAATGAAACTTTTAATAGTCTCTTTTTCGGAGTTAAACTCCATCAAATTTTCAATAGATTATAAAAACATCTTTATTTAAAAGTTTAAAATATTTTTTTATTCATCATTATCACTTTAAGTAGTGCCTAAAAGATTTTGTACACAAAAACTACCCGACAGGGTAAAAATAAACTCGAGTACTTGTGTATGTGCAAATGCGTGTTGCATCTCATAAGTTTTGTGCATTTAAAAATTATTCTGATTCGCATCGAATCATAAAAAGTTGATTTCAAACTTGGATGATTGTCGAGAAGCGGAGTTGAGGAAAAATATTCTGTATTGAGGTTTATTTCAGAGAATAAGTTCGAGGTTCATCCATAAGTTAGGGGAGAGACCCGATCTACGAGTGAGTCAGTATACGGGGACAAAATTATTTTAAGTTGGGGAGAATAAAATAGCGCTACTTTTAGCGGCTTAATTAATTATAATTAATTAAGTAAATTTGGGATTATTAAATTTTAATCGTGTCATTTTATTGGGATTATGTATAATATTTTATTATATTTGAGTATTAGTAGTATTAAATTTGGGAACAAAGATTATACGATGAAAATTGGGTAACAAGAAAATAGATGAAGGTGTAATGTGTCATGTGTGTTGACACATAAGGACACATGTGTTGTGTGTTTGTAGATTAAGTGACACATAAGGACACAAAACGACCCATGATAAAGCAAACCCTCCCCGCTAAGTCTTGGAAAGTCTGTATAACTCCACTTGCATATCTGACTCTATATTCTAATCATCAAGTTCATCACCTTCTTCATTATACTCATAAAAGAGCAAACTAGAAACCATGCTTCATCTCATTCCTTGTTAACAAATAAGTTACTCTTTTACTTACAAACTCAAGTAAGGAATTCAATTTAATAATGAGTTATGAATACAATTTCTATTATTCAACTAAGAGATTGAAAGTCAAATTTATGAGTTATAAATAGAGTATCAAAAGTTAGGGTTTATCATATGGTAAATTGGGGGAATTTCATCATGAAGAATAATTTAAGATTGGAAGTGCCTGCAAAGGTGAAGAAGCTATCATGTTAAGGAGGTTATTCATCCATGTATTTGAAATTCTTTATTTGTGTTTCAATGGTGGTATTTTCAATGGAAATTCAGATTTTGTCCCCACTATTCTAAGCAAATTTCGAGTATCTTTCTGGCCATTTCTGGGTTTTGGTGTCTTCATATGATTTGTAGAGCATCGCGTCACGGTCGCGTGGCCACTTGAATCGCCTCAATGAGTTCGTATGAGAGAGTTATGCATGTTTTTGTAACAATGTATCCTAAAATGGTACTAATACAGGATTTTATAAAGTGGGATTAGAAGTTATGAAATAAATTGGGTATTCTTTTAATCAAATATTTAAGGTTATTTATTGGGTATTTAAGATCAATTTAGGGTTATTATTCTTTCTTTAATTAGGTTTTATTGATTGGTATTGTTGAGTTATGGTTCTTATGAGATTAATACATGTATTTGGTTTAAATATCAAATTTGGGAACATAAATCTTAATTGGGCATTTGATTAGTTTATATTATTTGGATATGATATAAGTTGAGTATTTGGGATTTAAGATTGGTGTAAAATTGGTTAAACTCCATTGATGGTAACTCAAGCTCTTACATGATGGTTGATGATGAGTTGATTGATATTTTAATTATTGATTGTTATTCATAGCATAGAGAGGTAATCTTTCAAACACTATTATCGTTTAAATTTAATTTAAGTATTTAAAAGTTCAAGTGATGTTTTATAATGTGTGGTATTACTGCTAATGATATTTGAGCAAAATCGTATAATTTTTGGTGTTCGAAATTTTGGATTTCGACTTTGTTTCACCTTGCTTCTAGTCCTTGATCAAAATTGTGTTTTGTATATTTACAACTTTATAAATATGAGCTTTTAAATATATTGTACTATGAAAATGAGTTATGGTTATGGATTTCAAAGAAAATCAAGTGATTTATTGATTTGTTTTATATTGAAATGTTCAACATTAAAAAATGTCTGTTTTTGGGAATTGGCAACGGATATTTATATCCGAATTATTGGGTAAATACTATAGCTTGATAATAGGTAATGTTATTCGGATCGGTTTTGAGCTCCCGATCCCGTTTCTTTCTTGCAAGAGCCGTATTTTCGGTGATGACGATCACTCATGTTCTCAGGATTTAGATCAACCCTACTTCCTGACGGTCCATATGTTTCCACGTTTTAAAGTGCAGTTATATTATTATTTTAATATGAGTTTTGAATAAATACATT
>NC_080052.1:16391202-16431202 GCF_026212465.1 Amaranthus tricolor
GTAGATTTTTATAGAAGATAGGAGCTTTCCCCTTTCAGATTTTAGGAAATGCAAAATTCTAACATGGATTGTGATTTTGCCACTTCATAGGGAATATAAGGATCTGATATGGATGGTGCTTGTATCCCTTTCTAGTGATAGTCACAGAACTTAATGTCATTATTGGAGTTAAGGGGTTTTCTTTAAGAAAATCTTGCAAATTTTCAGATACAAAAGTTGTGCTGTTTGACTGAAGTAGCAATGTTTTCACAACATAAAATAGTTATAGGTTGGGAGGTTACACTGAAATCATGTGCGCTTCTTGTCTATATGTAGTAGGGAATAATGTTTGTATTAAGGCTTTGTTTGGATGGAGGGAAAAGAAAGGAAAGAATTTGAAGGGATGGACATCCCCTTGTTTGGATAGCAAAAAGGGAGGGAGAGGATTTGGAGGGATCAAGTCCCTTCATTTTGTTGACATCCAAAGCTCTCCATAAGAGGAAAGATTTGGAAGGAAAATAAAATTCCTTTTTGTCCCCTCCCTTTCCTTCATAAACAAACAATGGAGTTCCTTTCCCTTCCTTTCCTTCCGCTTCCATCCTTTTCTTTTCTCTCCTAATTTGCTATCTAAACATAGTGTAAAGGAGTGGTCGGCGGTAGGGAAATGCAATGATGTTGTTTTGAAAGGTTACACGAAATCTAATTTCTGGCTCTTATGTGGTTTTTGCATTGTCATAAAGTCTTGTCGGGTTTAATGCTTTGGTATTTCTTGTATACACTGAATATAGCGGTTTTCTTTACTTTGATTGTTTGATTATTCACAACTTTTTCTTGCTTTTTTTTATGTAAATAGGCTGCTCTTCATGTTGGGAGATACATTGTAACAATGATGAGCACAGGAGTTGTTCTGTTAACTGGATTTCAATTGTCAGGTTAGCGTTGCACTTACAAGTGATACATATACCACAATTATCTCTAGTTCTAGAAAATCTCTTGGACTGATTTTTTTTACATTTTCATGATGTAAAGGTGGTGAAATGACTGACTTGATCTGGTATAGTTGGCTTGGAGGTGTTATAATTGGGACTATGGTTGGGGCTAACATGGTTTTGGATGAACATAGTCGAGCTGGTCCAAGGAATGTTGTAATCACCGGAAGGTACTATGCCTGATGCTAATGGTTATCGTGGTCCTATTATATTGATATGTACATCTAATGGTGGTCATTATTTTTCTTCAGTGCTTCATGTGAAACTAACTACATGTTGGTTGTAAGAGCCAGTTTAGTGTGCAAGATTACTTCGAGCATATTTTATCAAGCATTTAGTTGCTGAAATTGTTGGCTCGGGATTATTTAAACCTAATCCTTTAGTCACGAGAAAATTATTTTTTGCTAAATGTGTCCTCTCAATAATGTTGTCTTGTTTCCTAGAAAAATGTAAGGTCATTTCCTATGATCATGGTGTAGCATAATATACTCTTTGTAATGATGGATTAAACATGTCTTCAATGTTTGGTTTCTCTTTTCCTCGCAACTTATGATGTCTAACTCCCTCATTGCATTGCAGTACTAGAGGTCTTGGTAAAGCACTTGCTAGAGAATTTCTTCTTTCTGGAGATCGAGTGGTAGTGACTTCACGCAGGTGTTAAATCTGGGGTATCTTCTTTTTATTTTTCTTTTTTATTTTTGGTATATTGTAACTTACTTTACTTTCTTGATGGAAGTGCTGAATCAGTGGATACAACTGTCAAAGAGCTTGAAGAAAATTTAAGGGAAATGGAAACTATAAATTCAAAAAGTCTGATATATGCAAAAGTTGTAGGCTTGCCCTGTGATGTTTCCAACCCTAATGATGTGAGAAAGCTAGCGAATTTTGCCGTAGATGAACTTGGCTCCGTTGACATTTGGGTAAGTAACAATATAGTTACCAAATTCAAATATGCTAGATTGATTCTTATATCATGTAATAGATCATCATGATGCTATGTCGTATAAAAGAATATGTCTAGTGTAGTATTCTCGTATTGACAAATAGTTTTGTTGGAGGGTTACTTGTCAATGATGAATAGATTGTTTTGTTAGAGGTTTACTTGTCAATGATGAATAGAAGAAAACAGTTAGAGGGAAAGGAGAGTGAATGGAGAAGAGAAATGCTATTAACAGTGGGGGGGGGGGGGGGGGGGGGGGGTAAAGATAACGGAAATGTTGTGGGTGTCTTGTAAGTTGTAAGAGCTTCTTAGTTCATTAACAGTAAATCAGAGCACTCAAAAGTTTGTGACCTATGCTCTAGATTCTGTATTTTCAGCCTACTTCATTTAATTTTCATCTTCATTTCTTCACCCTTTTGCCTTGGTACCAGGTCTATCTTGGTTATTCTTCTTATAAAAACTTTTACATATCCCTTGTGAAAAAACATTCACAAATCAAGCCCAAATGTAGCTAAAGTTTTCATAATATGGGTATGGACACTTCAAAACTTAGGTTGCGCTCCTTGTTCCTGTTTTTTTCCCCCGTATCAAACCAATTGTCGATCCCGGTTATCCTCTAATATGGGTATGGATACTTCAACAATTTGTTTTGGGTCAAAATCATGGAAAAAGTTTTCATAAAATAGCTAAAACGACACATGGATACGCACTCGTGTCTAAGCCAAGTCTTCTGTCAGTTCTTTATCTTGTTTACCATCAAAATGTGGCCTCTTTGATGATATTTACAATTATGTTTAAACATGCTTGGCAGATAAACAATGCGGGAACAAATAAAGGTTTCAGACCCTTGTTGCAGTTCACTGACGATGATATCAAGCAGGTGTGAGAGAATGAATAAATATTTCTTTGAATTCATGCTTCTACTTGGGATATTTCTAATCACCCGTTTCATTAGTGGTACTAAATGATGGTAATGTGAATGATTTATAGTGTAAAATTTCATCAAGAGATTCATGTCATTCCCATGGTGGTGAAACTTTGATCACAAAGTTTTTTTGTTTACAAATTTTCATTACCACCTAATATTACCTCTCCCATTGATAATGCATTGAAATGAATTTTATGAAGAAAATGAAATAATTGAAGTTGAAAAAGCATGTCCCAAGGTAGCCAAGAGATTTTTCAACCAAAATTACACTAGTTTTCATTCTCATTACCACCGTTTAATACCCACTTACCAAACGAGCCGTAAAAACTTTTATCATTTCTAAATTCTCTACTTTCTGTAGTTTCATACTCCTTCCTATTCACATCAAATGTCCCTTTTTGTTTTGCAAGCTTGTCAATTCACTAATTGATCCCTTAATGTTACTAATTGTGCAATTTTAAAAATTATGAAAAGTTGATATTAATATAATTTATACTAGATAGATTCCTGTGCTAAGCACAGTTTATGAATTATTTAAATAAAAAATTACTAATTTTATATATGTATTAAGTTATTATATGATTCCTAAATCATATTGAAATTGTAAATTGATTTGTTTTAAAAATTGTAAAAGTAATACTATTAGATTGAGATATATATTACTAAAATATATGAAACATAATCATAAAATCATGCACTAAACAATATAAATTATAAGTAATTACATAAAATAATAGAAAATTTCAACACATAAAAAATAATATAAATAGTAATTTAAATGTTTAATGTCTTAGTAAAACCTTAAAATAAGTTTTCAGCCTAAAGAACATATTCCCTCCATTCCTTAAAGAAGTTACCATTAGCCATTTTAGGGTGTTCTATTTGTTTATCTCATAAAAAGTCTTTCTGCATATGTTAAAAATTTTAAACAAAAATAACCATATTTATCCTGATTTAATATTTTAATAATACTTATGGTCCTTACATATTTTCCATTACCTTCATTTTAACATTTTTATATTCTTTATGATCCTACATATTTTCTACTAACTTTATAAAAATATTTATTATTAGTTGTGGTTTTCATATTTTTTCCACTAAAGCTTTTGTTTAATATTTTTTAATGTTTATGATCTCCACTTTTCTTAAATTAAATTTATTATTCAATAAAATAATATGTCTATTATCTAATAGATTCTATTATTTTTAATTTCCGTGATTATTCCTTGTGGGAACATCATAAGGGAACGGAGGAAGTATTTTTTTTTTACTATAATAATCAACATATAACCTAATTTATTTATTTATGTGTTATAAGTTTGTGAAACATAGGAGGTAAAATTATCATTTGAAATTTATGTCACCAACATATTTTCCTTATTATTTACTTAAATAATTAATGTATAATCTATTTTAATTTGTGTAATATTTTAATATAGCCATGTAAGTAGTGTATATGATTATCTATAAAAAAACTATTTTAAAGTTATTTTCTTTTCTTAATTTATAACGAAAATATTTGAATTAAAATAAATTTTTTTTACATAAATAATTAATATGTTATCCGATAAATATCCATTGTAATTAAAGGATACTAAATATCTTAATTGATTGTATATAGTAAAAATTAGTAAATAAGATATAGTTTTGAAATCTTTTGTAACTAATCTATTAAACATATCTAATCAGAAAGATATTAAATGATATGCTAAAAAAATATTTGCCTAATAAGAGCGTGAAAAGAGCGGAAAATTTTTTAATGTGCAATCGACATGTGCCTAATTGTTTCTTCTTTAGTATATTGTATAGATTGAGAAGAATCAAACAAGATTCCGTTTAACTATATTTAAACTTATAGATTAATAAAATTCAAACTAAGAATGATTGCTAAATGGTGCCATAATCCAAAGGGGACATTTGATGATAATAGGAGGGGATTATTAACTTTCTCCCCAACGTTCTCCTTCCTAGATTCTGAACCATGAATTTTCCAGCTGTGTTTTTATTGAAAGCCGATTTTTTGGTGAGTTATTATGTTTATTTCTAGCTATGTGTTGGGATGATTGCATGTAGCTTTATAAAACAAGATATATATTTCTTGACAAAAGTTGTAAATCGTCAACGTACATGTTCCTTAATATTGTTTGGGTGTGCATTTTTCTAGGAATATTAGGTGATTGACTCTTCGTTAGAGTTTAAATTTAAACGGATCTATTTACTTTTTTTGATTATCAATAGATAGTGTCGACGAACTTGGTTGGGTCTATTATATGCACCCAAGAAGCTATGCGGGTAATGACGAAGCAGAACAAAGGGGGCCACATATTCAACATGGACGGTGCAGGTTCCGGGGGCTCCAGTACCCCTTTGACAGCTGTGTAAGTTGTACATATTCCCCCAGTCCTGAAAGTTCAAATGTATAACCCTTCTGCCCAGACGTGTATTGTATTTATCTACTGGTACCTATTTTATACAGTTATGGATCAACAAAATGTGGTCTACGGCAACTTCAAGCGTCACTCTTGAAAGAGTGTAGGCGAACCAGCATAGGTGTCCATACGGCCTCACCTGGCATGGTGCTGACTGAGTTACTGTTAAGGTACATGACTTAAGTTTCAGGAGTCGTATTTCCCGGAATTACTGCAACTAAGCAATGCAACTGCAAATCTGCAATCCATCATTTTCATCCATGCTGGCTGATGAATGCTCATAGTTAGTAGTCTGTTACAACTTGTTCACCTGTTGTCAGGAAAATTCTGGCGTCCACTGAGGTGGTAATGTCGTAAAAACGTGCAAGTAGTAGTTCGTTTTCTTTTAGTCCCCGGGATAAAGAAGGATAGAAAGATGCTTTCATTTAAAGAATGGTTTCCTGTCATCCCATCTTTAGTTTGTAACTTACAGATACAATATCTTGACAATAATTCCCATTTACTTGTTCTCTTCATCTACCTAAAGTACTACCCATTATTTCTTCTTGCCAATTTGACTTGGATATTTGATCTTGACACTTATACTATGTTTAGATAGCAAATTAGGAAAGAAAAGAAAGGAAGGAAAGGAAAGGAAGGGGAGGGGAAAGGAGGGAGAGTGCATCTTGTTTGTTTAGAAGGGAAGGGGAAAATGAAGGAAAATGAGTGTTTTCTCTCCAAATCTTTCCATCTAGGAGAGATTGTATTCTTAACAAAATTTGTCTATGTTTTCCCTCCAAACCATTCCCCTCAAAATCCCTTCCCTCCTTTTTCCTTATCCAATCAAAGGATCCTCTGTCCTTCTAAATTCCTTCCCTTTCTTTCTCTCTAAATCTCTTTATCCAAAAATAATGTTAAGTTTCGAAAACATGGATTATTTCAATAAAATAACCGACTTTGACCTATTGACACAAAGTCTGGCTCCAATATTAGACACTGAGTAATGAGTAATGTAGCTTCTCTGTATCTCTAGTTCAAAGAGGTTAAAATCAAACAAATGCATTCTATACCTTATAAATGGTCTAAATGGTCTCAGAAATTACCTCTGTTCACTAACGTTGCTATTTTTAAATTTTTATTTGATAACTACGGTGCAATTAGATTTATTGATTACTTTTGAAAACCCCGACTCCCATGCTCTTTTTTTGACGTTTTGCTTCCCTACATTCTTGAACGTTGATAGAATCGTCTGCTTGTAGACATTGATAAAGTAAATGTGAATCTGTTTTGTTTAGAAAATCTTTTCTAGACTTAATGTGCTCTAAATAACATGGTGTAGTGTTTCCCTTGCAGTGGTTCCAGTCTTAAAAACAAGCAAATGTTTAATATCATATGTGAGCTTCCAGAGACAGTTGCTAGGTCCTTGGTACCACGCATGAGGGTAGTGAAAGGCAGCGGAAAGGCGATCAATTACTTGACACCACCAAGAATTTTGCTTGCTCTAGTTACAGCATGGCTACGAAGAGGTCGTTGGTTCGATGATCAGGTATTTTTTTGTTACCTTGTACTTTCCGCTTTAATTTTTGATGATCAGATCTACTATTATGTCATAATGTATTTCAGGGAAGGGCATTGTACGCTGCTGAAGCTGATCGAATAAGGAATTGGGCAGAGGATCGCACACGTTTTTCAATTACTGATGCAATGGAAATGTATACAGAAAACACTTGGGTTTCTGTTTTCTCCCTATCCGTTGTCTGTGCTTTCATCATCCTGTCGAGCACAGGCAGCTCATTCCCAGGTACTTGAATATTCGAGATCTGTACGAGCAAGATAATGCTAGTTTCCCTTAGTAAGCTGACTATTACACCAAGCATACAAGAGATTAGTCATCAAAAGTTTGTTGTTCTACCGGGTTGGACAAAAATCCCCGACTTGGAAGGTGATCTGTATAGAAGTTGAATGCCGGGTTGATTTTATATATTCTAGAATTCTTTATAAGCCTCTCTTGAATTGTGTATACAGATATTAGATGGGCTATAACTATAAGCCTTAACTATGTTTCCATTGTATGTAATTAAGTTGGGCATTATATGGCTATTTAAATTTTTTTTTTTTTTTTGCGATTATTTTTTGACAATTTTGCCTCTATTATTTTTGAATTGTTTTCCATGAAAAACTCAAATGAACTCGGGGAGCCGCACAAAATGTTAGATTTAACCTTGGCTCAGTTGCAAATTTGCACTTAGGTGCAGTCGCACATTTACGCGTCTTCGTTATAAAATTGTTGAAAATGATTCAATCTTCCAATCATCCATTGTCACAGGTATCATTTATGGATTATCTTCTAATAATGCAATATTTGTTATGCATAATATATTTGCTCCAAACTTATCAACTATCAAGTAACCTAAGTCACTAAAGTCTCACCTCTAAATCATTATATCCCCATCTCTCCCCTTTTACATTATCATTGAGGGAGATAATTCTTTTGTGATAAATGACATCCGTAATCAAGTCAAGGGTTGTGCTATGTCTTTTCTTTTGTTTGATCGTATTAATATGCTTAAATCTTCTTTCGATGGTTTCAAATGCAATCTTATTAGTAGGAACGAAAGTACTATAGCTCAAACATCTTATAGCGAGATGGAAATTGAGTTTGGTGGGTGATTTTGTGTTTATACACCGGTGTCCTCAAAGCTTTGTATCTTTGGTTGATTTTGATTTACCTGATTTTCTAGTTACTTTAAAAATAAAAAGAATAAGAAAAATAGAATCAAGATCAAAGTTTTAATTTTAATTTTTATAGATATAATAGAAAAAACATGATAAACAAACACATACAAGAGTTGGATTGCAATTTTCTCTCACTTGTCTGCATTGCGCGAGCGACAACCTTCAAGATGAAATCGTCATTGTTCTGTGAGTTTCCATGATGATGAAGCAAGCAAAATTGCACTGCGAGGAGAAATAATCTTTCAATGACATTAAGAACTGATTGATTGAGAGAAGTATATTTGAATTGGAGACGTTATACAGGTAATTATTAACCTATGAATGATTATTTGTTTTTAAAATAATTTCAGCATGATTTGGGTTCTTTAGTCTGACTTAAGAATTTGTTTAGTTTTCTATTGTTTTGTTAAATTATCTGTGTAAATTTCATTAACAAGAACGGGGAAGAATTGAATTGAATTGAATTGAACAATTCTTCTACAGTCGTGCTATTCATCATTGGCTTATTGGAGAGCACGAAATTTTTTAATTTTTTTTAATAAGAGTTCATATGATTGAGAGTTGAATTTGATTTTTTAATTGATTTTCTGAGTTGTCAAATTAATCATTTCAGGAGTTTAACCCTCAAATTGATTTTATTTTATTCAATGTATATTTTGGTCATTCTATTTTTTTAATGTATAAAATTTATGTGTTGGGGATTAATATTTAATGGGTTGATAACTTGTCTTGATTTGAAGGTTGAAATGATTATGATTTCGAATATAAATGCTGTTAATAGAGGGCCTGTACAGCTTCATCTTAGCTATAGCATGACATGCAAGCTTGTATGCTCATTGGATTAGTTGAATGGTCAAGCATTTTAAGGGGTAAGAGTAATACTTGTTCAGATATAACATAGTTAGCACGTTTTGGGGCCTGGAAGATGGTTTCTTTTAGTGCAAAAATTTTATTTTAATGTATCGAATGACTATCCCACAAGAAAGAAAGGCTAGCCTGTATTATGATTACAATGTTTGAAATCGACTTGAACATTGTTTTTTGTTGAATAGATGAAGAGGAGGGAAGAGTTGAAAAGGTGCTCTACTCCCTCTTCTTCCTAAGGAAGCAATCCCAAGATTGCTTGTTTTGATATCATTGTTGCGATTAAATAGTAGTTGTTGGATTTTGTTACAAATGGCAAGTACACCACCGGTTGTTGTTTCTCCGCTGTCACCACTAACACCTTCTGCTCCAAGTCCACCACAACCTAATGGTGCAAGTCCATCACCACCTTCCTCTGATCCCTCACCTCCTGCCGGTTCTGCGCCACTAGTATCTCCCCCTTCTCCTCCAGCTCCAAGCCCTTCTCCTCCAACTCCGAGTCCATCACCACCTCCTCTAACTCCGAGTCCATCACCACCTCCAACAACACCAAACCCTTCACCACCTCCCCCTACAAGTCCATTGCCGGTTCCTCCAACCTCCTCACCACCTCCACCAGTTCCAAGTCCATCGCCTTCTCCTCCATCTCCAAGCCCGGCACCACCTCTTCCACCTCCAACCCCATCACCACCTACCCCATCTTCAAGCCCGTCACCACCTACTCAATCTCCAAGTCCATCACCACCTCCAAGTCCTTCTCCTCCACCTCAGAGTCCTCCATTGACTCCAAGTCCTTCCCCCCCACCTCTTAGCCCTTCCCCTCCACCTCCAAGCCCGTCACCTGCAGCACCAGCACTAGCTCCTAAAGCTCCCCCTCCAAGTCCTACACCATCCCCTCCATCTCCTCCTCCACCAAGTCCATCCCCTCCCCCTCCTAATCCTCCTCCATCTGCAAGCCCTCCTTCTAAGCCTCCAAGTCCTGCCTCTTCTCCTCCCATTAGTCCACCACCCCCTCTAAGCCCGCCTCCTTCACCACTAGAGCCACAAACTCCTCCATTGTCCCCACCAAGTGTATCTGGGCCTCCACCTCCTGAGTTGAACCCGAGTAGGTCTCCCCCATCCTTACATGAAAATGTTCCTCCTTCAGGTTCGTCATCTAGTATACCAACTGGTCTTGTCGTGGGAGTTGTAATTGGAGGTGTAGCTGTACTGGCTGTATTTATCCTTCTATGGTTATTATTTGCTAGGAGGAAGAAAAGGAAGGATCCATATGAAGCAGAGGGATACTATTTGCCTGGAGGTTTGTGTCTTTAATATGTTTTGGTTACTTATCCAGTGTGTAAAATTGTTTTTACTTGATTTATTTTGTTGGAAACGAAGCGTGAAATAATACTTATAAAGCTTGTGTTAAAATTAGAATATTTAAAACTTTGATCAACCTTTCTCCACTATTAGAATCTTAAAATATTCATATGATATGATATACTGCTAGATTTGCATTCATCCTATTATTTAATTGTTTCAAGGTTAGTGTATTTGTTATTTTTCTGATAACACAATTACCTTGAGTGGACGTTTTTCTCATAAAACTTGAACTTAGCGTGTGTGATTTCTCATAAAACTTGAACTTAGGGCTAATGCATCAATAAAATGAAATTTCCCAATAAAAGTGCTCAGGGTCACGTATTTTCCTTGCAACGCTATTAATGTAGAAGCCTAAAAATTGTGGTCTAAATAGTGTGTCGCTCAGAACGCTAGGATATTGTTGAACTAAATAACCATTTTTCCACTTTTATTGAGATATTGATGCTTTCTAGAAATTATGTCCTCTATTTTTTAAATTGATAATTGCATAGAAAGCTATGGTTATACCATCTCTTAAACACAACCACAATATCAGAGCGTTAATTCCAAAAAATTGCGGTGGGCTACATGAACCAATATGTTGTTCCAATGGTCGTCCACATGGATTCTTCTTTTCCATTTATGCTGATTTTCTACCATCTCAAGTTGTAAGTCTAGGTCATTTATTTCTTTTTCCACTCCCGTTTTCCAAGTCAAGTTCATGATAATGGTATGTGACTAAGTCATTCATATATTTCTGAAAAGGTGTCATGTTATAGAGAACTGAAAATTTTTCTTTGCTATGCTTGTCTTGCTAATTTGCTTTTGTATGCATGCTGGATGGGTTTTATCAAGGATCAGCACAATCTGGGCAACAGGGTAATCCTTCGTCAGCTGAACATTTTTCTACTCCTAAGCCATATCCTCCACCTGTGGCAGCCGTACCATCCAGGACGAATTCTTCAACACCTCCCCAACCTCTGTCTACAAATGGCAGTGGGGGTTTCTGGTCAAATAGTTCAGGGACTGAGAACTCAATTCCACCTTCGCAAGGAATTGTTATAGGAAATTCATCAAGTTCCTTCACGTATGAAGAGCTTTCTGTTGCTACGGATGGCTTCTCAAGTAACAATCTCCTTGGCCAAGGTGGTTTTGGGTATGTTCATAAAGGGATCCTTCCAAATGGAAAAGTAGTAGCTGTCAAGTCACTCAAGGCTGGTAGTGGGCAGGGAGATCGCGAATTTCAGGCAGAAGTGGAGACTATTAGCAGAGTGCACCACAAACATCTTGTGTCATTGGTTGGATACAGCATCAACGGCCCACAAAAATTGCTTGTTTATGAGTTTCTTCCAAACAAAACCATGGAGTTCCATTTACATGGTTAGTCTGTGGCTTTAACTAAAGAATTCTGCCTTTAGGGACACCTTATATATTTAATTTACTTTATGCTATGGTCCCAGTGGATTAGATATTATCTATTATTGGCTTCCCTTATGAATCTATCAAGGCATTGACTGCGTTTGACTTAAAACACTTTTTCTCACCTGAAGCAGAGTTTTTTAATCTGATAAAAAATATCAAATTGCAGGGAAGGGACAACCTGTGATGGATTGGCCTACCAGGCTGAAGATTGCTGTTGGTGCTGCAAAAGGACTGGCATATTTGCATGAAGACTGTAAGCAGCTCTTCTTCTTAGACTTTGGCTGGACATCCAATTGTTCTATTAAGTTGCCCTCCAATATGAAGATTTGCTTGTTTTTGCAGGTCATCCTAAAATTATTCACCGAGATATTAAAGCAGCTAATATACTTCTGGATTTCAAGTTTGAGACCAAAGTATGTTTTTAACTAGTAGTAGTCAGAGTTTAGTCTCTGATAGCTTTTGACTTTGCTGCTTTAGATGATAATGTTTTTTGCGCTTTTATCAATGGCTTAACACTATTGCCTTTAAGGAGGCATAAACTTGTATACCTAAACCTGACTTAATTAGATTCCTCTATGCTCTATATTAACCTGGATATTTCTTTCAGGTTGCTGATTTTGGACTCGCAAAATTTACTTCTGATGCTGAAACTCATGTATCTACCCGAGTTATGGGAACTTTTGGGTAAGATTGGTCCCTTTCATTTTTCTAACAAAAAATTATCCTGAATAATTCAATCTATTACTCATTCTTTGCTAATAATCTCACCTTGTAAAAAATTTTAAATAATCCAACCTTTTCATAGCTTTTGTTGTGAATGGATCTTTGTTGCAAAGAACCGGTTACCACCGGTAAATCCCTTTCCCTTTTTATTTATTCAAACACCTTTTATTTTTCTAATCAAAAAATCTCTTTAAGCTTCATCAAAGTCTTCATCTACCTTTTCCTCTTCATTTTGCACACCAGCCCATGAACCTTTCTTCGCCCTTTGCAACTTAAATTAAAACCATGCTCACATGCCATTTCTGAAAAATTGTACCAACACTTCGAGAAAAAGAGGAATTAGAGTTCATATCTTTTAAACTCATTAAGATTTTCACTAAAATCAAGATAATGTGAAAGTTTTTTTTTCGTTCTCTAAAATTTTGGGGTTGAATATGGTGTTACTCATGAAAGCAAGCTTATAAAGGAGTAGGATTACCAATTAAATGTAACGGCTATTAGTAACCTGAAATAGCCGGTTTGCTTTTTCGAGGGTTCATTTGCAACAACATGAAGGCAAAGGTTGGATTATTTAAAAAGTTTTAAAAGTTGGGATTATTCACAGGTAACGGGGAATAGATTGGATTATTCCGGACAATATTTCCTTTTTCTAAAGCCCGATATTTATCCAGAAATTAGATGACCTGATCATGTTATTCTGATGTTATTTTAAGACCTCATGTGCATGATATGTCTTTGATCTACATAATTGCTGAGAAGTTCACGATTCCTCGTAATTTTGCCACATCTGGATCCAATTTCATACACAACTCATCCCTCCCCCTCTACAAACCTGAACACAAAAAAGAAAAATGGAGGATGCTGTCATAGTAGTGGTTTCACATACTTTCTCATGTATATTTATAGGTACTTGGCTCCAGAGTATGCTAATACAGGAAAGCTTACTGAGAAGAGTGATGTTTTCTCTTATGGTGTTATGCTTTTAGAGTTAATTACTGGACGACGACCAGTTGACTACTCGCCAAACTCCCAGATGGAAGATAGTTTGGTGGACTGGGTAAAATGTTCAACCATTTGTGTGATTGGCTTACCAAATTATTAAAATTTTTTTCCCTTTCTTTGATTTATGCATGTAGGATGAAAGTATAGGATTGTTAGAAAAGTAAACTCAATTATTGCTACTGCAGGCTAGACCTTTGCTTTCAAAAGCTGTGCAAGATGGGAATTTTGATCCTTTAGTTGATCCACGGTTGGAAAACAATTATGACTATGTAGAAATAGGAGCCATGATTACTTGTGCTGCTTCTTGTGTGCGGCATTCTGCCAGACGCAGACCGCGAATGAGTCAGGTAAATATTCTACTTTGTTACTCTGAGATTTGCCTTATGTAATGTAGGTAGGCATGTCGCTTCTCTTTTAGGCCCATTAGAGCGGTTCTCTGCCTGACAAGCATTAATAAATTCAACTGATCAATCTCTGCTTCAAATTTAAACTGGTAGATTGGGTGGGGGAATTTAATATCTGCAGTGTACCTCTTGTTTTTGGGCTTGGTTTCTTGTTGATTTCATTAAATGGAAGCAATCTTGCGCATTTAAGTGTACTATTCAGAGACTATCGTGAAGGGTAGAGTATTGATATATGGTTATACCGACCGTGTAATGACTAGTTGTGAGTCTCTCACTTCCTTAAATAGCTTACTATTGAAGGTAGACCTCCATGTTTCGCGCGCCATTTTTTTATTGTCTCTGATCGTACTTATGATTACGACAATTTTTTGTTGCTATGAAAAGTTCGGCCCCCGAGTAACATTAGAGTTCTTATCAAGGGGGAAAGGGTGGGCTCAAACTAGATGTAACGTACAGTTAAAGGAATAAGGTTGACTAGTTTTATGTCATATAACATGGTCAAGACTCAGACAGTCAGAGGGTACTTAGATAGTCATGAAATTCGATGTTCCTTGGCTACAGACTAGGGACCGCAACTCACAAGAGGCCGAAACTATTGTTTAAATTCACATATCATGACCTCATTTTAAAACTATTGTGTTCTTATTCTACTAGTCAGTTTAGTTATTATGAATAGAAAATTGGAAAGTGATTATAATAACAAATCATTTTGCAATTTACTATTCTTAATAATCAATTGACTGAGAAAATAGGAGTACAACATTTGTTAATTTAATGAGTTAGGTTCATTTAGTAAATTGCCTATAGATAGCAATACTTGGCAAATGTTTTTTTACATTCTTATATCTCAATGCCATAGCTCTTTTGTAAATTGTTATTTGTGACGCTAATTTATACCAGAGGTGGTTAGAGGATTGTGTTAGGATTTAAAAATCACAAATTCTTGAAAGAGACGGTCTCTTTGAAAGACCACTCTAATTGGGTCAATCCAGTTAATTTGAAAAGATGAACTAAATATCTTAAAAAAAGCTGTGGTGACTCCCTTTTAATCATCATTTTTTTGCTTTGAACAAAATCAATAGTCTATTCTTTGAAGAGACGTGACCATCAATATTTGTGCAAGAATAACAATATTTTGGCTAATCTCACCAATGATTCTACGGTTGATGCTCTCGCTTCTTATCTACAGTTGAAGCCTGAAGAGTTTATGAACTTTTGGAAATCCCAAAAATTTATGCCCAGGGATCATTATTTTATTTTAATTTGCTTTCTAAAAATTTATTCTATCATCATTATTATATCATTTGAAAGAGTAATATCAAACTAATTATGAAAAGTTTATCATAACAGTTTTTCTACTATGAAATATAAATGTCAGAATCTTTGTTGTTATGTTTTTATATAGAGTATTTGGAAATATAAATGATGTATGAATGCCAAGTACGTGCTATAGGTCCTTAAAGTAGGTATTATAAGATATAAAAGTAGGCGTTTTAAGTTGGTGTTATAGTATCTACAGTAGGAATTACTAGATTCATTGTTGGAGTTTTAAGATACAAAAAGTATGTGTTTTAACTTTTAAGTTGGAGGTATAATATCCAAAATAGGTATTATAGGATCCAAAAGTAGATGACCAAAAGTAGGTTTCATAAGTCCTTAAAGTAGGTGTTTTAAAATATAAAAGTAGGTGTTTTAACTTTTTAGTGGGCGTTATAATATCTAAAGTAGGTTTTATAAGATGAAGATGATGGAGGTTGAGAGTGCGTGAAGTTGGTGTAATAAATTCTGAAAGTAGCTGTTATAAGTCCTTAAAGTAGGTATTTTAAGGTAGAAAAGTAGGCGTTATAATATCTAAATAGTAATTATAAGATTTAAAGTAGGCTTTTTAAGATATGAAAGTAGGTGCGTTATAATATCTAAAGTAGGTATTATAGGATCCTAAATTAGGTGTTTTGAGAGCCAAAGTAGATTTTATAAGTCCTAAAAATAGGTGTTTTAAATTTTAATAGTTGATATAAGTGGGTGTTATAATATCTAAAGCAGGTATTATAAGATCCAAATAAGGTGTTTTAAGGCTAAAAGTAAGTGTAAGAAGTACTTAAAGTTGGTGTTTTAAGAAACAAAAGTAGGTCTTTTAAGATAAAAAAGTAGGTGTTATAACTTCACAGTAGGTGTTGTAAATCCTGATAGTGACAATGACGGTGAGGAAAGCGATGAACATCTATCACTGCTCTTTTATAGTGATTGGCCTAATAAAATTGTATACCCATCACTTGGAATTTAGAACACTATTTCGTGTTTGTTCTATTCATTTTTCTGCTTTACCAGTCAATTCTTGTATCTCACTATGTTTATTACGTGGTTGTCATACAGGTAGTTCGGGCCCTAGAAGGAAACCTTTCACTGTCAGACCTTAACGATGGTGTCAAGCCCGGATTTAGCTCAGCCCATGGTTCTACTGACTTGGATAGTGGTACAGAAAAGGAAGAAGCAAAGAAATTCAGGAAGTTGGTGTTTTTAAGTGAAGATTATGCAAGCAGCGATTTTGGAAGGACACGTAGTCAGTTTAACGATGGATTATCGAGTAGCGAAATGCAACGCCAAACTTAAAAATCAAGCATTCATGGAGTTGATGACAATCTGACTTCATTTCATATTGCGAGTTCTCCACGAAATAAATTTGGGGAATGAGGGTGCTGCCAAAGTGGCATGTTTTCTAACTTGATACTGATTTTTTTCTCCTTTTTTCTCTTTTAATTTTCTCATTGTTATATTTATTGATTATTTATTTAATCTGTAATTTGTATAATTGTATAGCGTGAAAATTTATGGTGAATTATTTTTATCTGCTTGATCTCTTTTGCGAGGGTTTAGAAACTATATTTGTCGGAAACATGGATGTGAGGAAGGAAGAGACTACAATGGAAATTATGTAATGAGTCCCGGTGTTTAATTCACCGATCTAGATAATATTTTTTTTCCTTTCAGTCAGGTAGATTTTTTTTTTCTTAATTTTTTTTCTTATTTTTGTTATTTTGTCTGACAACAAATTTCAAAAGAAAATGATGGTGGATTAGGATTTCATCTAGAAAATATTTTGTATCAATTTAACTACAGCCTTGAAATTTAGTCATTTTAGAATAAACAATTCTGAAGTTTTTTTTATTACAAACAATAGCCTTCGAATTACCAAACACGTTATCAATACAGCCAGTTCACTGGATGACCTATTAAATGACCTTTAACTTTTAATTAAATTTATTAACCCAACCTAATTACCAAATTACCTCCGATTAAACTCTTCGAGACAATCTCTCTCTCTCTTTAACTCCCCATTCACCACCATTGTCCCAGCTAAACACCACCACCACCACCGGTACAATACAAAAGACGACAATCTGATCGATCTAATATTTCTATGAAAATAAATAATCAAGAGAATTCTAACCCTCATCTCAAAACTCCAGTCCTTTCATGAACATTATCTAATTCTATCATCAACGGAGACTTCTACTACACTACACCTTTGGCATTACCAACCTGTAACTCCTTCGACCCACTTGTCGACCAAATCAAACAAAGAATTCTAGAGAAAGGGGTTTTACCAACTCCCAAAATCATTCACACTCTCCGCAAATTCAAGGTCTTCAATCTGAATAATCTCAAAAAAAAGCTTTTTTCCATGAATTTTATTTCCAAAACATTTCTCAAGAGTACAAGGCGTATTCCAAAATCTTTAATTCAAATTCCAACGGCTCTAATTTGGTGGGAAAGCCATGGGAACCCCTAGAGAAAGAGAAATTGAAGAAATCAGGAAGTGGGAATGAAACAAAAGAGAAAATCTTTATTGGGAAATTGAATTATGAACAATTGAAGGAACTGGGTTTGCTTTTAGAGGAGAGAGAAGTTGAATCTTTGTTGTTATGTTTGGATGATGATATTGAATTGGAAGATGGCATTTTGATGGATGAGAGTGCAGATGACTTGATTTTTCGCCGTCGAATTAGTGATGGTGAAGCAACTAAGATTCATATTAAGAGGTTTATCTAGAAATTTTAGTTAGAAGTTTAACACAAATCAAAAACTAATATGTAGTTTTGCCAGAGAAATTGCATTTGATTAAGGTGGAAGATTAAGGATAAGGAGTTTTGTCAGATTTTGAGGGTGACTGTTTGTGGTGATGGTGATGTTGGGACGGAGGAATGGTAGGGAATTGGGAGGGGTAGAGAGAGGTTGGAAAAGAGGGGTTTTAATCGGGGGTAATCGAATAAATTAGGTTAGATTAACAAATTTAATAGAAAGTCAAAGGTCATTTATCTTGATCAATGGTCGTAGGTCATTTGAGGAAGTGCCCGTGTAGGTGTTGTCTTTGGTAATTTTAAGGCTGTTGTAAAAAAAACACTTCGAGACTGTTTATTCTAAAATGACTAAATTTTAAGATTGTAATTGGTACATGATCCAAATATTTTTCTTCAAACCTAAAAGAATATTACTTTTCCTCCATTTTCTTTATCACTATCTTGGTCTAGTAGTTTTTATCAAATCAAATAAATATTTGTTTGCATTTTTCATTGAAAACGCTATTTTCGCAAAAATATACTATCTATAAAAAATGATATATTTCAAAATAAACAACTAGGTGTGTTGAAATTTCTCTGCTGATTAGAGTCAAGAACTCGTTCAAGTTATGGCTCATATGTCCTTAGCTAACTAACTAACAATATGAAAATGATAATCCAAAAATGGTGCTTTAAATAAGCTACAAGCAAAGTATACAACTAACGCATGGGAACATGGGTAGTGAAATACTCTAACGTCGTTACACGTGCTAGTATGGTTTGAAAAGCTAACAACGCTTATCGTCCTTACGTTCTATTCCTACACCTTTCCTATTAGTGATTTCATATTCGCCAATGTTGATGTCAAATGGCTCGAGAGTGTCATATTTTGTCTTACGCGTATTTGCCTTTAACTTTTTCTCAATGTAGGCTGTGTACGCATGAGTAGCAGTCATGCAGTGTGTAGATAATCTCTTTTCTTCATGAACAACTTATTAACACTGTAAAACATTATCTTAACAATTGCTACAACATGTAAGAATTTTATGCCTTTCATGATGCTCTTGTAAACCTCGATCATATTAGGAGTAATGTACCCATACACACAACCATCTTCAAATATTATCTTAACTAATGAGCAATTCTCACTTTCCATGTCATGGATGTATTCAAAGGATCTCTCCTAGTGACTCGATGTTGAATACATTCCATAAACCACAACCAATTATCAATATTCTGTTCTTCAACAAGAGCACATAGCAGAGGAAACGATTGTTACCATTGGTTTTATTCATTGCACATGCAATAACTCTATTTTTATACAAGTAAGGGAATGCATTGCTTATTTACTCATGTATGTAGACGATATTATTCTCACGTCTTCTTCTTCTTCTCTTATCTATTCTATAAATCAATATGCAGATAAAAAATATTTTCTATGAAAGACTTGACTATTCTTCATTATTTCCTTGGTTTAATTGTTATAGATTATCCTGGTGGTTTGTTTTTGTCTCAAGAAACACTTTTCAAGGAAATACTCAATCATTGTGGCCTCTCCTCATATAAAACGTGTCTCACTCCAATTGACGTAAAGCCCAAACTAACTGTCACCTTTTTCCTCCCTTTGAGGACTCTACTCTACTAGAGTCTTGTTGGACCTTTATAATATCTAACTTTAACTTGACTCGACATCTTTTATATAGTATAACACACGTGTTTTTTTATGCAAAATCTCATAGATTCTCACATGCATGTTCCATTTTAGAACCTTCACTTTATTTAAGCTAGCTAGGCACCCTTCATCATGTCAATATCTTGATCTCTCCTCCACGTACCACTCATTTTTTGTTTACTGATTGGGCTTAATGTCTAGATACTTGTTGTCTTGATCCTTCACTTTTGGGTATTGTATCTTTCTAGGAGATAATTTGTTGTCTTGTTCCTCAAAATTACAAGCTACCATGTCTTGTACCAATGTCAAACCTGAACAACGTGGAATTGTTAAAAGTAGTCTATGAATCTTAATCATTGGCTTTGTAATCTTCTACTTGAGCTTCACTATCCATTCCTAAGGTACTATGGTATATGGTATATTGTGATAACATTAGTGCTATATATTTGTCTTATAATCCCGTCCCACATCAAAGTACCAAGCATATTGAGATTGATATAGATTTCGTTCACAAAAAAGTAAACTTCGATAACCGAATGACCTGCTATAGTAGATAATTTACCAAAAAAATAAATTGAAAATTAGTATAAAATTAGAGAAAATTTTTAAAATTTACGTAAAAAATTCTCAAAAATTTAACATGTTTTTACATTTTCTCGACATTTAATTTGAACTTATTTTTTTTAAAAAAAAAAAAAAAAACTTACTATAGCAGGTCATCCGGTTACCCGAGTTTGGTCTAGGCAAATACCCCATAAAGTTAGGATTATTTATAATTAATCAATATGTGGGATTATTATAGGAAATTCATGAAAACGTTGAATTATTTTAGGTATATTTTCCTTTTATTTTTTTATCTATGAGTTATAACATACTACCTCCTATTCACTTTAAATGTCTCATTTGGTTTTGGCACATTTGTCAATCCGCTTTTTCAATCTTAAATATCTCTAATTGTGCTTGAGTAAAAATTATAAAAGTTGATATTAATAAGACGAATCAAACAAGATCTCACTTGACTATGTTTTAACTTATATATTAAAAATAAATCACATAATAAGAGTGATTGATGAATAGTGTTGAAAAAACAAATGAGACATTTAAAGTGAATAGGAGGGAGTTTAACATAGTCAAGTGAAATCTTGTTTTATTCGTTTCAATGCAAATATCATTAATATCAACTTTTTACAAATTTTAATTATGCAAAATTAGAGATGTTAATGATAGAATTATTGCATTGGCAAATATGACCAGTCAAATGATACTACTAGGGTGAATAGGAGAGAGCATGTAATTTCCTAAAAGAAGCTTTTCGCGCAATATTGCAATTTGGGTACATATTTCTCACTTTTCATTCATGGGAAACTTATTTTCCATAGTATCGTCCACGTATATTGGATTTTTTTTAATTCTGCCTAACAAGGCCTCTATCTAAAATAACAGGTTTAGCTTAATCGTCATCTGAGATGGCGATTAACCCTAGCTTATTTTTCATTTTTGTTAATAAGACAACCATCATTTGAGAAGGCGGTTTGATGTGACTTATTTTCTTTTTAATTTTTATTATTTTTGTTAATAATGGAAGAAGGTTGTTATTTTGTGAAAGAGAAAACCTTGATCTCAAATTGTGGTTTATTAATAATACTAAAACTAATTGAATATGTACAACTAACAAGTTGTCATTTGAGATGGCGAATTTCTTTTTATATTTTATTAAGAAAACCGCCATTTGAGCTGGCGGTTTGGAGTGACTTATTTTCTTTGTAAATTTTATTATTTTTGTTATAATGGAGGAAGGCTGTTATTTTTTGAAAGAGAAAACCTCCATCTCAAATTGTGATTTATTAATAATACTAATACTAATTGAATATCTACAATTAATAAGCCGTCATTTGAGATAGCGAATTTCTTTTTAATTTTTTTTATTTTTTTTAAATCTAAATGCTATTTAATAAAGCAATTTTGATTTTAAATTCATACCAAATTCATTTCTCAGATGGCGTTTTGGTTTTAAAAAGTAAAAAAAATTCTACTAACCCATTCTATTTAGGCGGTATCATGAAATATAAGTTTGATCGAAGTAGAATGAAATATAAGTTTCCAAATTGCAATATTTAGGGGAAGACTCTTGGTAAAACTATCTTTGTATATTTTCTATATATTTAAATTGAATACAAAGAATCATTCATCAAATAATTCTTTTAGTTGATACACTTGTTATTATAAAAACAGTAATATTGAGATAGCCTAGTTGATGAACAAGTTAGCTAGTTGGTATTAGTAATCTTCCTTTCCATATATATTTTAATTATTGGTCAAACTGTCCTATTTGTAACACCCATAACGAGTTTTAGGGGATATTATTTACAATGTCTTAGTATCTTTTTCTTAATTATTAGTTAATGATTTTAGTAGAGGCTTAATCAACTTTGACAATTCACAGGATATATGAATATAAGTTGTGCATGTTTGGAGGGTTGGAGATCACGTTGACACAGACCATATGTACTTTTGATTTACGACCAATACTCTATTATATTATACGCAACCTAAAATTCTTTTGAAAAACAAAAACATTTAATTGTACTATTAAATTAATTTTTATATTGTAAATGACATCAATTTTATTATTTATAACCTTTTAAATTTTGATATTTACCCATTTAAATTGTCATTTGTTTAAATTTATAGCTTTCCATATATAGCATTTTGGGCCAATTTAATATTTAGAAATAAATTTCAAGCTGCCAAATACGTCATTGTGATTTTTCCCATGAAAAAACAATTGGACAAAATTAATTTGACTTAATTATCCACCTCATAAGGCCATTTCTCAGCCGGGGGGGGGGGGGGGGGGGGGGGGGGAGAGATGTCTTTGTTACAAGCTAAGTTACAACTAGTGTTTGTTTACCTGAGATTTCTTAGTTGATGTTTGGATCATAAGAAAACTATATTTGATGGCTCTTTCATGATTGAAAATGACTTCTTCTTTTCTGCATAATAATGACAGATTCTAACAGAAAATGTCAACTACTTAATCTTGGATTTATTTGCACAATATCAGAGCCAAACATACCCTCTAACACCTTTCAACCATCAAACATTTTTATCCTCCATTATATCTTTTGTTTATGTTCTTTATTATCGGAGTTTTTGTTCAGTAAATGTGATGGTGGAATT
This sequence comes from Amaranthus tricolor, assembly GCF_026212465.1. Classification (NCBI taxonomy): domain Eukaryota; kingdom Viridiplantae; phylum Streptophyta; class Magnoliopsida; order Caryophyllales; family Amaranthaceae; genus Amaranthus; species Amaranthus tricolor. Next base: position 16,413,852 of record NC_080052.1, read on the forward strand.
CGATGTTTTAGGACGACATATATCCATTTCAACTCCAATTTTAGCAGCTATTGCTGCAGGAATTGGGGTGATTTTGATAATCTTAATTTTGTTGTGCTGCTGGTGTTGCTCTAGGCGTAAACAACGAAAACAGAAGAAGAAATATAGTCACAGTATCCCATTACAAAATCCAACTGCAGTTCCTACAGGTTTGAAACCTACTCATAAACAAGGAAAACAACATTTCCTGCCCCTTTCTTACAGAAAATTGCGGTTTTGGTGGAATTGGGATTGTCGAATGTATGCAAGTGTGCAACCGCCCCCGCGTAATAATTAATCACTAAGAGATTGTTTTTGATTGATTAAATCATTATAATCAACATTATTATCTAATTTATTCATTAGAATTGCTTATTGGGTTGATCAACTTTGTCTTAATTTACATTTTGTAATTATCTTGTAAGAAATCTTCTCTTACATGATAAGAAGTTTAACTTTATTCTTCATTTTCTAACATGATTCTATCACAACCCCAATATCAGAAGTCTACTCCTTATTAGTTTCAAAAATCCGAAAATGATATTTGCTTATAGGGAAGAATCTAGGCTCGGGTCAGCATAGGCTATGACTGGGGTTATTTGATTAAAAATCTTATTAATATTGAATTACCCATATGTGCTTAGTAGGTAACCATGAAGGTGGAGCAGTTCAACAACGACAACGTCAGAAAAATCCAGCAAAAAAACTCGAGCATGATATGTATCCTGTTCCTGCTCCCCGTGCTGCTGCATTACCTTTGCAGAATCAGCGGCAGAATCAGCGGCAGAATCAGCAGCAGCAGCATCAGCAACAGCGACCAAACCGTTCTCCAAGACATCTACGACGAGAGCCTTCTGTGAGCAGCAGCACCGGCAGCAATTCATTGCCTGTAAAACAACCATTCAAACGTGCACCAACACCTCAGGATCCATCATCTTACAATTTGAGTTCAGGAAAATCCAACAAATCAGGGAATGACAGCTCACTGCCGCCACCATCTCCAACATATTCGTATGGTTCATCACAGATTATGTTTACCTATGACGAACTTGCAATGGCGACAAATGGTTTCTCAAAAGCTAATATCTTGGGACAAGGTGGTTTTGGGTATGTTCATAAAGGTATTCTTCCTAATGGGAAAGAAATTGCTGTAAAGTCTCTAAGAGCTAATAGTGGACAAGGAGTGCGAGAATTTGAGGCGGAAGTTGAGATTATTAGCCGAGTTCATCATAGGCATCTGGTTTCGTTGGTGGGATATTGTATTCATGGTGCCCAAAGATTGCTAGTCTATGAATTTGTGCCTAACAAGACCTTGGAGTTCCATCTTCATGGTTAGATTTATCATTCCAGCTATTTTTTTGCTGATTTTTAATTGAATAGGAGTATCTTTGTATCCATCTGATGCAACGAAGATGTTGCAGGTATAGAGAAGTCTTTTCTGGATTGGCCTACGAGACAGAAGGTAGCTGTCGGAGCTGCAAAAGGGCTGGCATATCTGCACGAGGATTGTAAGTACCCTTTAGCTCTCAAATTGTTCTTTTTGCGCCTAGGCGTGACGTACCTAAGGCAGTCAAATGAGAAGTACTTCTTGTGAAGGAATCAACTTAACTAAAAGCTTAAACTTATTGTTGAGGCCCCTGGCTGATATGTTATATACTCTAACGCACCTCTTCACACGAAAGCCCTTTGGGCTAAAAGTATGGATGCAGCACAGGTCCTCCTCATACCTAGCGCTTTCCACTTTAAATGATGAGTGGTTGAGATTTGAACCCGTGAACTCTTGTCACGCTGACTTTTGATACCATGTTAAACAACCAACTCAACCAAAAGTTTAAGCTTATGGTTGAGGCCCATAGATATGTTATATACTTTTAACACTTCTGATGTAGGCTAAGGGTTAAACTTGTTGAGCATGAATTTGAGATACTAGAATCTAATGCATGGTAATTTCTGATGTAGGCCAACCAAGAATCATTCACCGTGATATTAAAGCTGCTAACATACTCTTGGATAACAGTTTTCAGGCAAAGGTAATTTCTTTGAAGGGTTCCCAAGTAAACTAGTTTGTTAGAGTGATCAATGACAATACGAAAACTTTTTTTACTTATTAGCAATATGTCACCGATCTAATCTTACATAGAATATGAAAATTCCGAATCGTGCAGGTTGCAGATTTTGGACTCGCAAAGCTTACCCTTGAAGCAGACACACATGTATCCACGGGGGTGATGGGGACCTTGGGGTATGAATTATGATCAATACTTTTTAATCTTGATTATCTTTAGTCTAAAGCGATGTAACTTGGCTGATGATATGCTAGCAGATATTTGGCTCCGGAGTATGCTTCATCTGGGAGACTAACAGACAAGTCCGATGTTTATTCTTTTGGTGTAATGCTTCTCGAACTGATTACAGGACGTAGACCTGTTGACAGAACACAAAAGGAATATAATCTCGTCGAATGGGTAGATTGTTTTGTTTCTTTTTCCTTATGTATCCATACATGTAATGGGATTAGTCAGTTGTAAAGATTTAAAATTATATTTTTGTTTGAGTTTACATGAAACGGAAAAAGTTGAAAAGCTAATAAGAGTAAAGCATTCGGGTGGTTTGGTGTGCAGGCAAAACCCTTTCTGACATCTGCAATGGAAGATGAGAACTTTAATCAACTCGTTGATCCACGCTTACAATTTAGTTACAAACACAATGAGATGGCGCGTATGGTCGCTTGTGCAGCTACTTGTGTTCGTAAATCAGCACGACATAGACCTTTGATGAGTCAGGTATTCCCATTTCACTGCACATTTTTTAGATCAAATACTTGTTAACAAAAAAGGCAGTTCGACTAAGCTTTAATAAAAAAATTAGTCACAGTCGGTAAAAATAAAAATGTGATCTGAACCTTATTCTTTAAAATTTGAAAAAATGAGCAGGTGGTGAGAACTCTTGAAGGTAACATGACACTATCTGAGCTAACGAACGAAATAACACCAGGCCGAAGTATGATCCAAAGATATGATACTGCTTCTGAACACAGTAACAGTCAATACAAGAACAACTCTAAAGGATTTGAGAGCACAAACACAGACACTTCTACAAGAGAATATGTAAGTAGTGAGTATGATGGAACCACTAGCGAGTATGGATTGTACGTGTCTAGTTCTAGTAGCGAAGTTCAGACTACTCATGAGCTAAACACGGAAGACATGCAGCGACAGAAGAGACGTTTTCTGCCACACTTTTGACACATTCTTCTAACAATCTTAAAAATACAGACTAATAAAAATGCATAGTAAGATACAAGTAGGAATTAGAATTTTCCAAGTGCAACTACTATTTATTGAAGAGGAATTGATTGTGTGAAATAGGCTGGTTTTCCTTTTATTATATGTAATGCATATTCATTATTTCATAGGTTGATTTGTTTTGATTCATTTAGCGGAGAATTAAAATTTTGACAATGTTCTATTGTTATAATTATGTGATTAAGCATGATTGTATATATTATTCATCTATTTTTGTTGTGACTAAGGATTTTTAATGATGTAAAAATAAATCTTGAACACCCAAGATCAATGGTAAAGGCTTTGATTGAAAAATTGAAATTGAAACCAAATTATAGAGATTTAATGAAAGAACAAAAAAGTAGAGCCTAAAACAATAAATAAGATTTAGTGAGGTTTAACTAATAGGGACTACATCCTACTAGGTCCTAAATAACTTTTATTGATCTATGACTTACACTTAAGTTCGAAGAACTCAATGTTGGAAAAACTATAAAGTTTCTATGGAATTTTTTGGGTATTTTTTTAATAGAAAAGATTTTTAGTTTTATTGAAAAGATTAGTTATTGCAATAAAATTAATTTTTAGTGGCATATATTTAGTGAAATTGAAAAGTATGTCGCTAATTTATACTTTTAGCGTCATAATTATTATTTTTTTTTTGTTTGACGATAATTGTTAGTTTTTATTTTAGACTCCACTATGTAGTGATTTAGTGACACTTAATTTAACTTTTAGAGACCTATGTAATTGTCATTATAGCTTATAATGACGTTTATGAGAAACGTCACTAATCTAATTAATGTCGCAAAAAAATTTAATATTATTTTTTATTATATTGCTAGTGGATCCAATAAATATCACTAAAGTTAATATATAAACAATTAAAAATTTGAACTAAAAACATATTATGTTATAGTGAGTGTGCCACGAAAGAATATTCCAGACTATTAAAAAGTTACCCAATACAACCGGAATCTTCCCCAAAGTTAGCACACTCACTTCTATATGTAGTGTTTATTGACTATTAAATGTTTGAATAATTCACATCTTTGGAACTGAACAGAAAATTGAAAAGTAAAAATTACTTTATGATTTAGCGTGTAAATGAAAATTCATAAACAGAAAAGTATTTTATAAGTATTTGGGAAGAAATTTCTAAGAACAAAATCATGGTTTCTAAAGAAGATTTATGATTTGTCTCATCATTTTTCGTATTCTGTGATTCTTTTAATTTCTTTGATCTTTAATGGCCTTCAAGAATTTCTCTAACAAATATGTCATCTTTTGGAAACAAGGTTTGTAATTTTTCTTTTTGATGAAACACTAACTTGAGCTTGGTTTTTAATTAGATCGAGGTTTACATTTTATGAAAGATGGAATTTGATGTGATAAAATGTGTGAGGATCTCTCTAGTACCTAATATTTTCAACAAAAATAAGATGAAGAGTTGTGATCTTATCATTATAATAATTAAATATATGTTGTTATATAATGATGAACAGTTTAGTACGAATAAGAGTTGCTTATATTTTAAGTATCACTTATTTTAAAAAACTAAGTAAATATTTTGTATTAAAAGTATTAGTATTATCGGTTATTTGATAAAATTTAACGCAAATTCTTTCTACGGATAATAAATTATATTTACAAATTATGTTTTGCTCATCGTTTCGGTTTGGGAATCACAAATGGGGCATCGATAGTCCTCCACCACCCCCACTCACTTGAGCCTTTTTTTTGTTTTGAGTCTTTTATGGCAGGCGAGCCAAACCACGAAGCGGCTTCTTAGAATGACAGATCTGTTCCATACTGTGTTTGCACAACGCACTTTAATCTGCGGTCCCCAGTAATTCTTTGTAGACGACTTCAATGGAATATTTAGGGAATTTCATCCAGTTGTTCAGATTTTCCTTTACCCGAAAAAGTTTTTTTTATCACCCAGCTTGCCGTGATAAGGGCGTTGAAAAGCTCCAATCGACCTCCTTTCATATACAGTTCGTGTACCCATTTAACCGAGAGAAAGTCTTGTTTTGAGCTAATGTGCCAAACTATTTTGCCTACAGCAGCTAGGTTCCAAAGCTGCAGATTATAGATGCCTAACCCTTCTTCTTGTTTGGGCTTGCATACCTTCTCCAAATTTACATTCCCTGAAGATTTACTTTCTGTTTCGCCATACCATAGATAGGACCTGCATGCCGCATTAATCTGGTTCAGGACACGCTTGGGGAGGATAACAGTTTGGCTCCAGTAGTTAGCGATGCTCATGAGGACCGAGTTGACGAGTTGGAGTTTGGCTGTGTAAGAGAGATTCCTTGCGAACCAAGAGCCGATTTTTCTATTTCTCTACTAGGTAACTACAGTGTACCGCTTGGAAGTGAGCGACATACCTAAGTATTTTACGGGAAGGGTCTCAAAGGCAAAGTCAAGAGTACTCGCAGCGTACGATCTGACACTGAGTCTAGCAAGGTATATACTTGATTTGGTGTTGTTGGCTTTGAGGCCAGAGCTTAAGGAGAAGATTTCCACCCCTTTGGTGAGAGTCTTGATGGATTGCATATCCCCTTTACAGATAGCATCAAGTCATCTGCAAAAATAAGATGGGTTAGTTTCAATTTGGAGTATCTAGGGTGGAAATTGAATTCCTCTACTTCACTTGCTACTTCGAGGATCCTTGATATAAATTCCATGCCAATGACAAATAGTAGTGGGGACATAGGATCGCCTTGACTAACTCCGCGTTTAGCATTGAAGCTTTCCAGTGGATTTCCATTTAAGATCAGGGAGTATTAGGTGGAAGTAACGCATGTCATAATTCTCTTGACAAATCGGGCTGGGAAGTTAAAAGCAATCATCATATCCTTCAGAAAATCTCAATTCAGGGTGTCATATGCCTTTCGGAGATCCATTTTGAGGAGGTAGTTGGGCATCCAGTTTTTCCTTCCATAATGTTTCACCACATCCTAGCAGAGAAGGATATTGTGTAGAATGTTGCGCCCTTCCACGAACGCCCCTTGATTGGTGCTGATGATAGACCCGAGGAAAAGTTTGAGTCTGCTGCAGATATGTTTGGAGATGCATTTGTAGATGACATTACAGCAAGAGATGGGCCTATAGTCTCCTAGACCTTTTGGGCACTAGGTCTTCGGGATCAAGGTGATGGCTGTCACATTCCAAGCTTTAGGGAGAATCCCAGACTCAAAGAAGTCCTGTATAGCACTGACCAAGTCCGAACCTACCACTGGCCAAGAAGCCTTGTAGAAACCACTGTTGAACCCATCAAGATCGGGGGCTTTGTTTTCAGGGATATTTTGGATAGTGAGAGTAGGTTTTGGTGTGCCGCTGAGAGAAACGGGCCCTTTTAAACAAAATTCATATTGATGAGAAATCTATCACCTATATCATTGCATAAAAGATCCATGTAGTACTTTTGGAAAATTTCTTTGATCCTTGTCTGATCACTAATGATGTCGTTACCTATGTGGAGCACATTGATGGTATTTGAACTATGTCTGTGTTTGATAGACTGGTGGAAGAACTTGGTATTTTCATGCCCCATGGTAAGCCAGACAATTTTGGCCTTTTGCCGCGGCGCTGAGTCTCTATCCTCCTTGGCCCTTTTGCGAAGATCTGCCATTTTACATTCAATATTAATAAGGTGCATGTTAGATGGGTGAGCATGTTAGAAGGGTGGTGGAGTTTTCCTGGGTTTTAGTTACCTTAACCCCTTGATGATCCTAATTTGACTGTTTTTGCTTCACAACATATTGTTTACGGACCACTAGTTGGAACCCTTCTTTGTCCTTCCGAGGATGTTTATCATGTTTTGGGACCTTTTCTTTACCTGCTCCACTTTTGCATTCCTCCTCATTATGCCCCAATTTTTTTACATGTGTTGCAAAGTAGAGGCTTCACTAGTGGAAAAAATCTTATATACTGCGCAATATATGCTGCGGTTTTATAAAAACGCAGCATAAAAGTAGTAGAAAAAAGAGGCAAAAAAAATTAGGGTATATGCTGCGGTTCCTCTAAGAACCGCAATTATATGTTGCGGTTCTCTAAGAACCGCAGCATATAATGTGTTATATGCTACGGTTCCTTGAGAACCGCAGCATATACCCTATTTTTTTTTAATAAAATCCCGCCTTCATTCATATAGCAGATTCAAAACCCACAAAAATATATTATTTGTTTTCAAAACCCACCTTACTTCGACATAATTTTCTCATTTCTCTTCATCTTCTTTAACCTTCTATAACCCATGAAAATTTCTTGTTCTTCCTCTTTTCTTCTTCAACCTATAAGTTCTTCAAAACCCACGAAAATTGTTGTTGTTGTTCTTCGTTTCTTTAGTTTTTCAAGCTTCATGGTGTTTTAGGGCTTAGTTTTTGTATGCTAGTTATGTGAATCTCACTTAGGTTTTTTGATGGTAATGATATTTATTGTTGTCTTCGTTTTTTAAGGTACATATTGTTGTCTTCGTTTTTTGATGCAAGTTATGTGAATCTCACTTAGATTTTGACAAATTGGTGTTTGGAGATTGGTATGTGAAGCTATTCTTAGAAGCATACAATATGTAAGGGCTTTTTAAACAATCTAAGGTATAATTTCTTCAACCTTTTAGTTTTTCAAGCTTCATGGTATTTTAGGGTTTATTCATGTTTCAACCTTTGAACATATGTTGTGTACAAGTTTGTTTTTGTGTATAAGTATGAATTTTAAAGTATAAGTTTAAACTTGAATATTGGGTATAACTTGAAATGTTGTGTAAAAGTTTATTTTTATGTAATTTAAGTATGAATTTTAACGTATAAGTTTATAACTTGGAATGTTGTGTTTAACTTGAAATGTTGTATAAAATGTCATTGTTTATAAGTTATGCAAATATAAGTTTATAACTTGACATGTTGTGTATATAGATTTTTTTTGTGTATTGTAAGTATGAATTTCAAAGTATAAGTTTATAACTTGAATGTTGTGTATAATTTGTCATCTGCTCGAAGGACATAACAGAATTTAACAAGTATATACAAAGGCAAAGACTTTATCAATTTCTCACTGGGATTAATGATAATCTAGACAAAGAAAGAAGGGACATCCTCAATAATGAACCCCTACCAACTGTGGAGGTAGTCTACGCCACAATCAGACGGGAAATAGCACGCCAGAGAATAATGAACGCCGTCTCATCACTGGAACGAGTCCCTCAGAGATTGGATCGGATTTAGCCATGCGAAACAAGACCCGCCAGAGAAACCGAGAAGAGGATGACCAGAGAAAACTCCGATGTACTCATTGTGGTGGCTCAAGGAATACTAAGGAGGGATGCTTCAAGCTTGTGGGGTACCCCGATTGGTGGGACGATTTACAGAAGCGGAAAGCCACCACCAAGGCACCGGCAAGGCCGACCGGCGGCAAGGCTGACCTGACTACTGCTGACCAACCATCATCATGTGTGGAATCAGGTAAAGTGAGGGGCTGCAGCAAGGGGGAGGAAACAGTGACCACAAACCAAACAGACAACAGAAACAACAGTGAGAAACAGAGAAGGGAAGAGAGAGAAACATCCGCAACACTTGGGGAGGGAAGCACACCCTTTCACTCTCTTATTTATAACCCCACAACCCTACCTCATATACCTTTAGTCCTAAATACAAAACCCACTAATGTTTCTGGCCTACACCACTTAATATCCACAAGCCTTCTTAGCCATAAACCCCACTCTCAATGAATATTTGATTGCGGGGCAACTGATACAATGACTTTTGATCCCCGTGATTTTTTATCAACCCATCCTACTAATCAAACCCATATCCAGACAACTAATGGGAATGTGTACCGGTTGATCGAGCTGGGCCTGTCAATATTTCTCCTTCTCTTCATTTTAAAAATTATTTGCTAATTCCCAGTCTGTCTCATAAATTATTGTCTGTTAGTTAGTTAACCAAGGAATTGAATTGTACTGTGCTCCTAACCTATGAAAATTGTATTGTGCAGGATGCTCAGACAGGGACAATCATTGGGCGTGGTACTGAACAAGGTGGACTATACTATGTCGATGAGGTGATTCAAAATAGTAGTGCAATGCTTGCTCATGGATCTCCTGTTCACCAATTGTGGACTTGGCATCGTCGTTTAGGTCATCCGTCCCTAGGTTATCTAAAACGACTTTTTCCTTCTCTTCATAGTTGTACTACGTCCCTAGATTGTAAAACTTGTGTACTGGCTAAGAGTCATAAACATTCCTATTTTCCCAATAATACTCGTGCTCTCAAACCGTTTGATTTAGTACATTCTGATGTATGGGGTTCAGCTCCACATATTGACTCTCATTGTTTGGCACATTTTGTGTTATTTGTTGATGATTGTTCCCGTCTGTGCTAGGTTTATTTCTTGAAACACAAATCTGAAGTTTTTGATGTATTTGTTAAATTCTATAACATGATTCTTACTCAATTCCATGCAAAACCTAAGATCCTTCGCTTAGATAATGGTGGTGAATATATGTCTTGTCCACCAAACCTCTTGCCCAGAAACTCCACAACAAAATGGGGTTGCTGAACGCAAAAACCGTACCCTGCTTGAGATAGCACGAGCTCTCATGTTTGAGGCTCGTATGCCTGTCCGATTTTGGCTCGAGGCTATTGCTACTGCCACCTATCTCATAAACCATCTCCCTACTGAAACCCTCCATTTCCAGACTCTTCTTGCCACCCTCCACACCTTTACCCCTGTTCCCTCTTCTCATTCCCTTCCTCCTAGCATATTTGGGTGTGTAGTGTATGTCTACCTCTCCTCTAGGGTACGAACCAAGTTTGAACCACGGGCAGTCAAATGTGTATTTTTTGGGTACGACATTACTCAAAAGGGCTATCGATGTTATGATCCCATCCATAACAAACTTTATACCACCATGGATTGTGACTTCTTTGAACAATCTTACAACTATACCAAGCCTCGATCTCAGGGGGAGAGTGTGAGTGAGGATCTTAGCTGGTTAATTCATCCCTTGGCTGACAGTCGAGACCCCAAAGAACAAGTAGGCACTACCACTGATATTGCCACCGAAATTATCACTGAACCATCTCCTCAAACTACTCCAGTCCCTGAGCATCCGGTTGAACAAGAGGTAACACCAAGTTCTCCTCTTCCTTTCATTGATATATCTACTGATGATATTGTGCCAAGTAGTGTTGTTGTTCCCAGGAAATATGAATTGCCTCCACGAAGTACAAGAGGAATGCCTCCTAAAAGATATGATCCCGATACCCTATTTGTAGACGGGATGATGAACAACTATCACAAACAACTGTTGCATTCAATACTTCTCTCTATTCCAGTACTATTCCAAAAAACACTGAAGAAGCCTCCGAGATTCGAAGTGGAAACAAGCTATGAATGAGGAGATCATGGCCCTCCAGAAAAAGGGGACATGGGAGAAGTGTATGTTACCAAGTAACAAGAAGACTGTTGGATGTAAACGGGTTTTTTCGGTCAAGTATCATGCTGATGGAACCATTGAGAGGTATAAAGCGAGGGCTTGTTGCAAAAGGGTACACACAGACATATGGGATACACTACTTGGAAACATTCTCACCTGTGGCTAAAATCGATACTATCCGAGTCCAATTCTCTATAGCAGCAAACAAAGAATGGCCCCTGTATGAGTTTGATGTAAAAAATGCCTTCCTACATGGGGAGATTGAAGAAGAAGTTTATATGAAACCTCCACCAGGTTACTTAGATGAATATAACCAAGGAGAAGGGTGTAAACTTAAAAAGGCGCTATATGGTTTGAAACAATCTCCAAGGGCGTGGTTTGAAAGATTCACTACAACAATGAAGAGATTTGGTTACAAACAGAGCAAGTCAGACCACACTCTATTTTTCAGGAAGAGTTGAAACCAAATTACATGTCTCGTTATCTATGTTGATGATATGGTGATTACTGGGAACAACGCTAAGGAAATCGATCGGCTCAAGAGCAAGTTATTCCAAGAATTTGAGATGAAGGATTTGGGGCAATTGAAATACTTTCTTGGAATAGAGGTTTTAAGGTCAAGGAAGGGGATATTCATTAATCAGAGAAACTACACCCTAGATCTCCTGGCAGAAGCAGACATGTTAGACTGTAAAACGGCAGAGACTCCTATGGTAGCTAATCATGGTCTACAAATTGTTGAAGGGGCAGAAATGACAGATCAAGATCATTATAGAAGAATGGTAGGGAAACTGATCTATTTATCTCACACGAGACCAGATATTGCCAATGCAGTAGGAGTTGTAAGTAAGTTCATGCATCGACCTCAAGTGGAACACATGGCAGCAATCCTGAGGATCTTGAGATACTTAAAGGGAACCAGTAATAAAGGTATTTTCTACTCAAAGCATGATAATCTTGATCTTATCGGTTACACAGATGCAGACTGGGCTGGTGATCGGGATGACAGGAAGTCTACTTTAGGATACTTCACCCTTGTAGTGGGTAATCTGGTCACTTGGAAGAGTAAGAAGCAGAAGGTAGTTGCCTTATCCAGTGCTGAAGCAGAATTCAGAGGAATAGCAAAAGGGGTCTATGGATCAGAAAACTTTTAGGAGAACTAGATTGCCACCAGACACAGGCAAGTCTTCTATATTGTGATAGTAAAGCAGCAATAAGCATCTCCAAGAATCCGGTTCAACATGATCAAACGAAACATGTAGAGATTGGCCGACATTTTATCAAGGAGAAACTGGAGAACAAGATCATCCGTCTTCCCTTTGTCAGATCGAAAGACCAACTAGCTGACATTATCACAAAAGCCGTCTCATCAGAGGTCTTCAATAGTACTTTATGCAAGTTAGGCATCGGTGATCCCACGACCTAACTTTAGGGGGAGTGTGGGAAAGTATATATTTCATATATTTAGATTTTTCTAGATTATTCTATATTACCTTAATTAATGTATAGAATATTTAGTTTCCTAGAATAAAAGCTAGTGTTCATGTATATATTGGAGAATGGTTTACTCCTTAAATAACACAGAAAAACTATTCCCAAAACCCTAATTTCCGCAACTGTTTAATCTTCACACCACCACCAGTAAATGGTCACTGGCTTGGGTAGCAGACGAGGCTGTCTTCTTGGCGTCTGTCTTCCTCGGCCATCCCGGACCTCTTGCCTTGGCTGGTTCAACCATGCTAGGGCAACAATGGTGAACCAAGGGAATGGGGAATCGCGGGGGAGAGAAGCACGATGAGGGGTATTATTATTATTATTATTATTATTATTATTATTATTATTATTATTATTATTATTATTATTATTATTACATTGGTCGTATTAGTATATCATTAGTATAATATTAGTTTAATATAATACGTCAAATCAGTGTAGTATTAGTATATAATTACTTAAGTACTTAAAACTAAAAGACGTATTATAAATTAACTATACATGTATCCGATATAATTATTAATAGATATTAGTCGTTTTATTCTATCATTAGTATAATATTAGTTGTACTAGTATATAATTAGTCGGATTAATGTAGTATTAGTATATAATTAGTTGTATTAATCTATATTAGTATATGATTCGTTGTATTAGTATATTATTACTCGTATTAGTCGTATAGTTTATTATTATTATTCTTATTATTATTATTATTATTATTACTATTATTATTATTATTATTATTATTATTATTATTATTATTATTATTATTAGTGTATTATTAGTCGTATTAATGTATTATTAATCACATTAGTGCATTATTAGCATATTACTCGTATGTATCTTATTACTTGTATTAGTTTATAATATTAGTTGTATTAGGGTAGTATTAATATTTTATTAGTTGTTATTTTATAATAAGTCGTAATAATGTATTATTAGTTATAGTATTACTCGTATTAGCATAGTGTTAGACGTATTAGTGTAGTATTAGTATGTAATTAATCGTATTAGTGTAGTATTAGTATGTCCATTACAAGTATTATTTTTTAAATTAAAAAACTTTTTAGAATCAACTATCAACTACATTTATTAATTAGATAAAATTTGGAAATGAAAATTAATTAGTCCTATTTGAAAATGAAGATTTTTTTAGAAAATGAAAATTTGGTCAACTTATAACTAAATACTTATAAATGCACTTAAAAAAAAATACTACTAATAACTAAATTAATTTGGTCAACTAACTATTAGGAAATGAAAACAAAATGACAAAACCATTACATAACTTACGGGAAATGAAAATCTGGAAAAAAATTTACCGACTAACATTCCTACGAATTTTAGACGGAAAATGGTAGGTAATTTTTCCGTCTAAAATTCAGTCGAAATTTAGTCGGAAAATAATGAGTAATAAATTTACTTTCTTTTAAAAATTAAAATTTTTACCAAAAATTGATTCAATAGCAATTTAGTTGGAAATTCTGACTAACGCATGTCAGTTGGAAATTTCCGACTGTATAGTGTTAGTCGAAATGATTTAGTCGGAATTGATCTATTTTTTTTAGTGTCATCAGAAGATACTTACTATTATTAGGTTGGTTCACACTAAAATAGTATGGAAAAAGTCTATACAAAACTTTCATAGATTATTTATTGTATGTAATATTATAAGTAATTCAAGCTTTATTTATGGTATGTATATAACATTTTTTGGATTATTCTTTGGAAAATTATATCAACTGATCCTCTAGAATAAGTAATTTTCCTTATTTTTTGGATTATAGTTGGATTATTTCATAATTCATATGTCATTCTTTTCTGGAAGCCGCAAAAGCCAATTGCCAGTTTGCTACCTTTATATGGTGAGAAGAGCTATCAAAATGGCGAGTAGTTGGCTCCTATTTTATCGAAGAAAAAATCATGTTAATACACCGAGAAGTCAAATCTTCCTGATTCTAGAATGTTACATTGTCTAACTCCATTTTTAATTGCTAGTATTTTTAAATTTTCAAATGTTTGACTTAGCTTTTTCATAAACCCTTTCCATATCAAGCTCATTACTACATATAAATATAATGGTGCCAACAAATGCTGCATGATACAAGTAGTACGTGAATCCCCTTAACTAAATCAATCTACTTAACTTCAAATTTTCTCTTACAAAATCTTTGAAGATGAATACTCTTTCCACTTTTTTCATTTTTATCTCTCTTTTTGCCTCAATTAGTCATGGTATCGAAGTCGATTACTGTGTTGGTGATCCTAGTCTTCCTAGGGGACCTGAAGGATATGCTTGTAAAAATCCTTCGAAACTCACAAGTGATGACTTTGTTTTTAGAAATTTTCGTGGTGAAAAACAAACTGGGGGTATTTACAAAAACAACATAACTCTTGCATTTGCTGAACAATTTCCCGCCATAAATGGGTTAGGGATTTCTATGGCAAGACTAGACTTTGGTGTAGGAGGTGTTATTCCACTACATTCTCACCGTACTTCTGAAATCATTGTCGTTATAAGAGGGACTATTGTTGCGGGGTTTATTGATGCGAGCAACAATGCATACTATCAAAAATTAGAAGTTGGTGATGTTATGATCTTTCCACAAGCTATGCTCCATTTTCAAGTCAATGTTGGTAAGAAACCAGCCATGGCAATTGTTAGCTTGAATGGTGCTAGCCCAGCAGTACAACAAACAACATACTCCTTGTTTGATGGCAATTTACCCGCTGAGCTAGCTGAGCAAATCACACTTTTAAGTCAGAAGGAAGTGACACGAATGAGAAAGTTGTTTAAAACAGCTTAAAAACACCTTAGAAATTTATTTTACGCCAATTTATTATATACTATTGTCAAAATCATTATTTGCATGTTATTAATGCTCATTATGAGTAGTATTAAGTGTAGTTTTTATGCATAGAAGTCAAGTTTCCTTGGTCGGAGGAAATAAAGTTAGAGTGTCTATATCTCAAATAAAAATAACCTTTATATTTTACATTTGAATTTCACAAATTTAAAGGTTTACATTGTAATATAAAATTATTTGATTGCTTATGTATTAATGTCTTTGTTATATATAATTTCCTAAATTACAAGTTATACCTTAAGTAATGTTGATTTAAGATGATTAAAGTAGTTTTCAACATCTACTTTACCATGTGATGAATGATTAGAACCCTCAACAAAGTTGAGAAGAAACAAAATAGAATACCCTAATTCAATATTAGGAAAAAATAATCAATAATAATGAAAGCACAAAGAAGTTAATATGAGTCATTGTGAGCACATTCACACTCGATCTAGATGTTTTATTGATGAAAATAAGACTTTTTTAAACCTTTTAAGATGATCGATAGACGATAATGGTGATATTTGTGCTTGGAATAGAAAATAGGGTTAAGTATATGATTACAATTAGAGGGTAGAAGAAAGATAAGAAAGGTATTAATTATTTCTAATCTAATGTGTAATTTAGCTATTACTTATAATAAATGGTTGTAAAAAAAAGAGTATGAAAAACTAACTCCAGAGATAAAAGTCGAGTCGACATTATTTGAAGACAAGAATCCAATGTTATCACTTAAAGTTAAGTTGGTTTTCTGAACCAATAGAGATAAAGCTGACTCGAGTTTTATCCTCGATCTAAAACTGATCAACTTTTCAACCTCTTCAAATAAACGTCTACTATGATCGATTAATATACTAAAGACATGCTATATATGTCAACATTCCCAATTATATGCCTAAGTGTCTACCTTGACTTGAGTGCACTAGCCATATCCCACAAAATATCATACCATCAATCACATAACACTAAACTACAAAAAAAAAAAAAAAAAAAAATCAAGACCTAGCATAATATACAAATCATATGTTTATTAAAGGTTTATAAATCTCGTATACTATTCTTGTCTAGAAACTCATATTCTACTTTGTTCAAATTACATACATCATCTCAAAGACTTCACGTTCACTTTAACATACTTGTAGCTCACATACTAATAGAAGTAAGCCCAATCAAACCGATACAAAGACTAAACTTTTTGTTTTGTAGTAGGCAAAGTTTTAGTTGTCAAGTCTAAGGGATTTCCTATATATCAAATTTAACCAACCAAAGTACCTCATTCAAGCCTCCACCATAATCTGAGTCATATTACCCAATGAGCATGGTTTTGTCTAAACTTTAGGGCATACGTCTATTATACCCTTCAAGTAACTCAAGAGTCATTTCAACTCATTTTGATCTCGCTTCCCTAGATTTTCCATATAATAATCATGTTCACTACTTAAGCAATGTTAGGTCTACTAACTATGGCATACATAACACTATTGATGATATTTATGTATGGAATATCTCTCATATCATCCTTTCCATGCTTGGTGTGTGGAAATGAAACATAGATAATGCGAAGTGAGAACCAAGACATGTGTAGACAATGTTTGGGTTGTCCATAAACAATCTCTTGAAAAATTTCTCAATGTACCTCTTTTATCAAAGATACAAGAACACATTGCTCTTAAGTTTATCAATCTCCATATATGCCAAGTATTATCTATACATCTGCTGGATCCTTCATGTTAAACTCACTATGCAACACAATTTGATAACATAAAAAATCAAGCGATTTCATCTCTGGTCTCATGACTACAATCTTTTTGTACATTTCCGTACTTGGTATAACGATTTCTCTATGCGACACATGTAATCCTCCTTTCCACTACCTCAAAATCTTTGGGTCAAATCACTGTGGAGAATTGTTGTTTTTACATTTACTTGATGTAACTCTTTTTCCTCCATCGCCATCAAAGCAAATAGAGCCCCAATCAAAGCATATTTTTCTACCGAAAAGAACACCTCATGTAAGTCAATCCTTCAACTTGGGAGTAACATTCGAAATCTGTAGTCACAAATGATCCTTCTTTCTTTTCGAAAACCCGTTTTCTTCCTGTAATCTGCTTAATCTTAGGTGTCTGCACAATAGACAAAGTATGATTCCTATCAAGAGATTTCGTCACTTATCTCATGACTCTAAGCCATTTACTTGTATCCAGCTATAACTTTCTTGTATGGACAGAGATCATCCATACCCCCAACTTCACTTGTAACCGTGAG